>NW_023616425.1:0-60001 GCF_013339695.2 Rhipicephalus sanguineus
AACTTATGGTATGACGTAATATCAGCACTCACTTAAGAGCACAGACGTGAGTATTATTGAAACGAAATGCACTTTACGGTGCAATGATGTCATTATCCCACATAACTTTCGTTAGCGTATTCCTCCGCGGTCGAGCGACGCTTGAAAATAGCTTGCTCAACGAAGGAATACAAATGTAATGTTTATTAGATTGCTATAAAAGCGGAGCGAACACAGAAACCACAATTGACATTTAACCTGACATGACGCCTGTATCATAGGAGTACATATGTAATGTCTCTTACTTTGTTATAAAATTAGATAGCCAGCATTGCAACCACAATTGATGTTGGACTGACACTATGCCTGCATAGGGTCTTTTTCCAAAGCAGTTTAAAGACCTGGTGTGGCTCTGTGGTAGAATACCTGACTGCCATGCAGAATGCTTGGGTTCGATTCCTGCTGGGATCCTAATTTTTATTTGTCGCATTCCTTGGGTCAATGCTGCTGATGTCGGGTTTACTTAACGCTTGCGCATTTAAACTACCAATGTCTGTTTTTTGTCGTGCCTGGGAAGATATAACTGTCAATCAACTGTGGCACATACCCGAACACCACGAGCCGTGGTATATAAGTATGTGCCACATGTGTCCGGAGGAAAGGGTTTGACGACATACGTGACAGGATTTTCACGTTATTCAGGTCATGAGCAGGCAGTCATATTCGTCAAACCCTCTTACCCTCCCATGCCAATTTTCACCTACACCATGTTAAAGAGGTGATCAAGAGAGCACCCAGACGTAGGTGGCTAGATAGATAGATAGAGATAGATAGAGAGATAGATGATAGACAGGCAGACAGAAAGAGAGAGCTGGATGGATGGATGGATGGATCATAGAGTTTCCTACAATACTTACTAGAGGGAACTCTGGCGCTAGTGTCTATGGGAGCTGCAACGCATGACGCTTGAGCCAGCATGGGAATGATGGGTAGTACACAAATTTGTCTAAACTTCGTACTTTCGGCTCTGTTTGGCTCCGCGTCGGCTGCATCCGCTTTGTCGAAAAACGAAGTTCAGCAAAAGTCAGTAGTGATCACTTCGCCACTTTAACTTCTTTAGGCTCAGCCATTCAAATCTGGTCACGAAGTTCACAACGATCCATTTTTTTATCCGAAAGAAAACCAAAACATAGCAATAAACAAAGCCACAAGTACGTTTGAAGCCGCAAGCACGAAGACTAGGTAAATTTGTGTACTACCCATCATTCCCATGGTAGCTGAACGATCGCAGCGCCAGAGTCCCCTCTAGTTAATTTTAGGAAACTCTATGGGATGGATGGATGGATGGATCGATAGATAGATAGATAGATAGATAGATAGATAGATAGATAGATAGATAGATAGATAGATATAGATAGATAGATATAGATAGATAGATAGATATAGATAGATAGATAGATATAGATAGATAGATCGATAGATAGATAGAAAGAAAGAAATGCTTAAAGTGCATTTGGTTCACTAAGGAATGCATCGTAATTGAAAAAATTAGTATAGTTTGCACTAGAGGCAGAATGCTAAAGAGATAGCAGAGCTTACGGGCATCTAGGTAGTCCTGGCTGCTGTTTTGCAAATTTTTTTCGTCCTGCCTCCGTTTTCTTCTTTTTCTCTCTTCTCTGTTTTTTGCGTGTCTTTTTTGTCTCTTTATTTCTAGTTTTTTCTTTCTTTGTCTCTCTTTCTCCTTCTCTTCCTCGGTCTTTCTTACCTTCCTTTTTCTCTCTCTTTCTGTGTTTCTCGCTTCCTCTTTCTCTTGTTTTCTATTTCTATCTCTTTTTTTCTATCCTTATTTCTTTGCCTTTCGTTCTATTTCTCTCTTCCTCTTTTTTCTATGCTATGCTTTACTCTTTCCTCTCCTTCTTTTCCTCCTCCTCATCCTCACATCTGTACTCCTCATTCTCACCCCCTTTTCAATCTCCTTGCTATACCATACTATACAAGGTTATGCTATGCTCTGCTAGCATGCCTGGATAGTCGAGTGGTTAAGATGCTCGCCTTCAGATCATGGGTACGCGGGTTTTTCAAATCTCGCCTCGCAAGAGAGAGAGAGAGGAGAAATAGCTTTTATTTTGGTTGCGAGCAGATTGGTGGGAGGACCCATAGAGTTTCCTACAATTACCTAGAGGGAACTCTGGCGTTGCTATCATTCAGCCACCATGAAAATGGTGGGTAGTACACAGATTTGCCTAATCTGCGTGCTTACGGCTTCGAATGAACTTGTGGCTTTGATTATTGCTGTGTTCTGACATTCATTTCGGATAAAAGAATGAACCATTGTGAACTTCGCGAACAGATTTGAATTGGCGAGCCTTAAAAGGTTAAGGTGGTGAAGTGAAACTGCTGACTTTTGCTGAACTTCGTCTTGCGAAAAAGCGGATGCAGGTGACGTGAAGCCAAATGGAGCCTAAATAACGAAGTTGAGACAAATCCGTGTACTACCCATCATCCCCATGCTGGCTGAAGTGCCATGCGTTGCAGCTCCCATAGACACTAGCGCCAGAGTTCCCTCTAGTGCATCTATAGGAAACTCTATGGGAGGACCAACCCAACCTAGATGGCACGCACAGGAGCCCTTGGGCTCTGGCGGCATCCTCGGCCTACTGGACGGCCACGAGTTGGTCCTCAGGGGCCGTGCTGAGCAGCACCGTCTCCCACTGCCTCCCATTCTGATTTTTTCGGTCCTGTCGGGGCGCCTGTGGGCAGGCCTGAATAATGTGATCTAGGTCTGCCCTTTCTTGACAAAATTTACATTTGGCCGAATCTTGTTCTGGATTATAGCCATTATATGTCATATGCAGCGGCGTTGGATACATATTGGCTTGGAGGAGGCGCCATGCCACCGCCTGCTGCTTATTGAGTGTGTGGTGCGCGGGGAGAAAGCGGGCTCTCCCAAGTCTGTACAGTGGTTAATAATCTCCCTAGTTAACCATCCGGTCTCCTCTCAGCCTCCGCCACGGTGGCTCGGCTAGAATGTTTCCCCCCATAGAATCTCTCTTCATCTTTATTTCTATTTCTTTCTCTCTGTGTACCCCTTATGTCGCCCATCAGGTTATTGCATCCCGCGCCGGAGAAATCAGCAAATGTGTTTTGGGAGCGAAGCAGAAGATGACGATGAAGAGGAGGACGAAGAGAGCACACTCCGATGATTTTCTATTCACTGCTCACGGACTAACAACCACCTTAAAGGGGTGGTGCCACCAAATTTGTGGCTTGCGCGTTCTTTGCTGTAGGCGTTTCCTATAGCTCCAGGAAGTATGATGCACGCACAAAGGTTCATGTATTCTCGCTAAAAAATTTGATATCGCCTTTTGATGTGGACAACTTTCGGTTTCGGTTTCTGGGCGCCGAGGTTGGGCAGTGACGTAGAAGTGTAGGAGGCGTGGTCACGTGACAACACAAGGCTGTGACGCACTTAGCCAGGAAGTTATCGAAACTCGGCGAACGATGTAGCAACCAATGCTTTGCCAGTACTGTAGTGAACTAGAATATATTCTAGCTCACTACAGCCGGTACGTACGTTGCGGAAGTGGCGGAGGTCAGGAGGTCACTCACGTTAATACAGCAGATTTGGTGTGATGTCACTACAACTTTCGTTGCCCATCCTACAGATCTACGTCAGTGTTGGCGCGCTAGCGATGGGTTTCGATCGGGAGAATGGGCATTTAGGTACACTTTGGAAGTGAATTAAAATATATTCTAAACGTTTGCTGCGTCCGACACTTCGTGTGGAATGTCCTTGCATACAGAGGAAACCCACAACAGGCTTGTTATAGCCTCGAAATTTGATGGCACCACCCCTTTAAACAGCTTTACTGTTAATAAATGAACAGCAGGAGTGCACCTAACTGGGCTGGATGGAACATCCATCTGTCATAGTACTTCATTAAGTTGGGAGCAAACACCGCTAAACAAGGGACAATAGAACGACATACAGGGCACTGATGTCCGTCAGCACCCTGAGGGACACACACTTGTCGTGGGTGTCTCCCGATAAAAAAAACATATCCCAGTGTGAAATCACAAGGGGAACACAGGAGAATCGCAGCTCTGTGTTCTTCTTGTGATTTTCTGAGATGTTTTGTGATTGTGTGTGGGCGTCTGTGGTTACATTATGTCGAGATGCGCAACAAAGGACGTGTGGCAGCCCCTGCCACACCCACCCCGGCTATAGTGACTTTAGACCTTATTCGCACTCGAGCCGCCCTTCCTTGTTTCACTGCGCGGCTACCGCCTCATCAGCGACCGAGGCGGTTGCGCCATCTGTGGGTGTATCTGGGAACAGCTCCGCTGTTAAAAATCCTAGCGCCACCTATATTGTCTTCGTTTCTTCTTGTGCCCATGTTTTGTTGCGCTATCAAAATAACACGCCGCCCCTACATTTAAGCGTGAACTGACGGCGCGCACATGTTTAGCTAGCTCGCTGCCGTGCCCAATCAGATAGTTGCAACGCAGACAATAATCTATCGGCGGATATATCAACATGAAACAAACCACTTCGCCGATTATGCTGAGCAACATCGCGACGAAATATACTTTGGCACATCGTACAGCTCTGCTGCGCGCTATAACTGTGCAGCAAAGCTTCACGAAACAACAGAAGACGCTTACTAAAGTGCACTCCACTCCGCGCTGCAGCAAAAGCTGCCACATCGCACACGACAACTTGGCCCACGGTACAAGCCGGCAGGCAAGGACGCGCGTTGAAAGCGTTGAAACGGTGAAGCAGACCACCGACAGAATACCCACACGTGTCTAGACAAACCGCCTAACAAAGATCACGTCTAATCGAAACCATAGAGTTTCCTACAATACTTACTAGAGGGAACTCTGGCGCTAGTGTCTATGGGAGCTGCAATGCATCGCGCTTCAGCCAGCATGGGAATCATGGGACGAGCGTTTCTTTTCTCACAGACTCCATCCGGGTAACTTGCATCTGGGGATATTTTCCCCGTTTGCTTCTTGAAGATCTCCCTATGTCTGGGTACTACCTAGGAACACGTGCAATGCTCTCTTTATCCCTAGGAGAGCTTTGCTGTGTCGTTTGCGGGTTGGCGCGCGAGGTTTTTGTTGTTGACGTTGGTGGCGGACGGCGCGTCCGTGCTCGTCGGGCGTGTATGATCTACAGTGCTCTAGTATGATCCCATGTAGCCCTGTCGCGCTATTGTAGCCACCATAGTCGCGCTGTCACTTACCGTCCGTCCTTGTCTTTAATCCCGTCGAACGCCTCGAGATGAGTTTTCTTTGCCATTATCAGTGTAGCTGAGAATATTGTGCGTTTTTGGAAATTGGCATGAACGAAAGCACTTCGCTGATCGTTATACCGGTTTCACACGGGCAATTGATCGCGATCACGACCGATCGGGATTGGGCTCGATCCGGATCAGGTGTACCTACACGGTCATTTTTAATTGTTTAATTGCGATCTGCGCATCGATGTCTGGCTCCTAGATCGCGATTTGACTGATGTCTGCGTCAAACTCGATCCGGATTAGTCTGGACCGAGCAGCAGCAATGACTGATGATCGCGATCAAGAAATCCGGTCCGGGTCAACCTTGACTGCGATCAAAAGTGCCTGCGTGTCACCGGTATTACTTGCAATAGCTATTCTGCCCGCGCATGTGATTGAGTTTTAATATAGTTGATGCTAAAAATCTAGGGCACGTGCACTCAAAGTAATGAAAGTGTCCATGCTTCTATAAAAAAAGAGCCGAGCAGGATCCTTAGACGTCAGGTGGTAATAAGAAATAATTGCAACTGCTGGTTACATCACACTGCTAGTGTTCAATATTTGGACATACAATGACAAGGATACGTCTACATGGTGAGTAAATAAAGAGAAGCGAAATGTTTTGAGACGCAGCATGACTGCTTTCATTCATGTTGTCGCACGGGTGTATCAGTGGTGTGAATGCACCTGCAACTTTGTTTCTACAGTTGATGGTTGGTAAAGGTGCACCTTTTTAAGACAAGTTTTCCTTTGGTCATGAGACTTTATAACTGGCTTAATGCAAAATGTGAAGTTAAATGCACCATTATTAGATTAGATGGTACATTTAGCTTCTAGGTGGGTGACACACTTCTATAGGCATGGGATACTTAATTCATTTGGTTCAGTTCAGCCCAGCACTGGAACTTTCACCATTCCACGAATGCACCCCTTCAATTGCTACTGCAGTTTCTTCTACCTACAACTGCCATTTGCAGACTAGAGCAGATGCACACAACCAACATTTGTAGCTGCAAATGCTTGCTCCTTTGTTATACTGAAATTAGTTTTTTTTTTTTCATGTGTTGCTCTTGTACTTGACATCAAAACAACAGAAATGGAAATGTCACTTGGGTTGTTTGGTTTGTTTCCTGACTGAGAACCTGTGACCTTTGACTATTGTGTTGCTTCATCCCTTGACCTTTGCTTTTGCGATGCTGTGTCGCAAGAGTGTACCTGCCTGTCTGTTGCCGATTCTGCATATGCTGCTTTAATGGTTCACAAAGTGACACACATGAATGGTTTACCGTGTACTTTCAGCATTTTTTTTATATTCACACAAGTGGAAAAATGTAGTTGTTTTCAAATTGCAGCTGCCCACCTACCAACAAAGCCACATATACCTGTACCCTCTAAACAAGGAAGCATGACGTTTGAGTTAATAAGGCAAGGACCAATGTTAATGGAGTGTGGAAATTTTTTTCTCACCATGTCTCCTTTCTTGTTGATTTCTCTTGTCATAAATGCTTGCATCTTAGCTGTTCTCACTTTATGTGTGCTTACTGGTATGAAGTTTATTTTGTGCTATTGAGAGCTGTTTTCACTGAATTTCACCCGTTTTAAGACAGTTGCTAATATTTTCCTGTGACAGCCAGCCCGAATGAGAAGTAGGAAACCATGCAGGACATGTGGTTCTTTTTCATTTGACACTTCAGTGAGCTTCGACAGCTTTTGGGAACCCGACAGCGGTGACTGCAATAACGATTTGTGTGCAGGAGGATCACCATTTGTTTTTGACTGCCTGCACGGGAAGGTAGGACGTAGTATATGATGTCACAAACACAGGGTGGTACGCATTCAAAGGTGTAATACGGGTCTCGCTAAAGAATGTTTAACCCTTTGAGGTGCGAAGCATGAGTTGGCAGTAAGCATTCCATCTTCGTCGTCTCTGTGTACCCTGTTCTCTTCGTGCTGCACCACCTTAATGAAAAATTTTGGCCGCTGTTCAGCCGCACATTAAAAAACATGCCCGACAAGCAATTTTTGATCGGCAATGGGAAGGATATAATTACAGAGCTCGTGCAGAAGTACAAGGAATCGATCGAAAAAAAAAAAAGATCGGACACAGTGTCACTGACAAAGTACTTCAGAGAAGCACCCTTTTAGTGCGAGGTAAGGAGGCACGAAGGTTGCCCTAGTGCTACCTTAACTCAAGAGAGCACCAAGGAAGGCCTCAGTGAGGGAACCTTGGTAAGAAGCATTATGGAATACATGGCAAGGCGTCCTGAAGCAGTTATGGCCTCCTCGCCGAGGCAAGGAGCATTTCAGAATACGGGCCTTACTTCAACATTAAAGGCTTGCTAATCTGAAACACTGAATCAGTTTTTATTGATAAAGTAATCAAGGACTTTTACTCGCCTTGGTTTCATGGCAGTATGTTATTAAGAGGGAAAAGAATGGTACAAATTGCTTTTTTTAACTTTGCACCAAAAACTATAAGTTCTTCAGTGTTCTCAAAACCATGTGGCCTGAATAGAAATTGCCACGAGCTCATAAATTACCTTGTTTTAGTGGTGTAACAAGTGATGCACTCATTCAGTTTACCATTAATATTGCCATGCTTTATCTTTCACTGCATGCATTTCGGTCTTTCCTATAGAGTTGCCTGGTAGCTGTTTCGATGCCATCACCTTTTTCACTGCTCTTTGATATCATAATTCCATATGTCACTGGGCATATATTTATTGATAGCTTTAATAGCTAAACAAATTCT
The DNA here is from genome assembly GCF_013339695.2 of Rhipicephalus sanguineus. NCBI lineage: Eukaryota > Metazoa > Arthropoda > Arachnida > Ixodida > Ixodidae > Rhipicephalus > Rhipicephalus sanguineus. The sequence continues at coordinate 8,017 of NW_023616425.1, forward strand.
ATTTATCTATGCTCACCAACTTATCTGTTGTTTCTTTATCCAGTCTTTTGTGGTTCAAGAGATGTTGCTTACTTCTTGCATTGATGCTTTACCTCCAACTTCGACTACAGATTCAGAAATCGGTCTAGTTGTGGTTTCCTCTATGTCTTTTGTTTCTTCTTGCTCTAAGGTGCCGTATTTGTTTTCTAGGGGAATTCTAAAGTATTCTGTTTTTTTCCTGGCTATACCTGGGTTGGCCTGTGCATTAGTGGTTATTTTTTTTGTGTGTGTTCTTCAAGCTGGGGGCAAGGATTGCACTCACTAGCCTATGATCGCTGCATTTTACATATCTATACCCTGTAGCTATCAGATGAATGAGATCACTAAGACATTTAAACACTTTTTTTTTTCAACGATCAAATGGCTGGGACGAACTACCACCAGTCCACAAAGAGAATGAGAACTATGAATCTTGAACTGTAATACACCTGTATGGTTCCATGTCATACATTTGTTTATGATGTTGGTGCATGTGAATGATATGTTTTTATTGATCATTGTTTATTCTTATTGTGTATTCGTTAGCCTTGTGCTTCATGTGTTTATTAAACCAACTATTTTTTTCTATGTTCATTACTTATTTACACACACACAACACACATGCACACACATCCACATATACCTAACAGAATGGCTGATTGGGTGAGTTGGCAATTCATGATACTTGAAATAGGGCATTACTACACAGGAACTTAAGTATCATATATAACTACTTCTGTTCATTTGCCCTGCTGTTCTGGGCTCAAGGCCTGCAGTAACAGATAAAACAAAACTTCTACTCCATTTTGTGATGTGTTTATATCTGCTTACCTATTGCGAAGCAAGTTTTTACGAACTCACTGGAAAGGTAAAGAGCATGCTTGATACTGGCTGTTGGGTGTGTGCCCAATTCTTGCAGATTTATATGTTGCGTTCCCCAAAGCAACTCTGCCTACGCAAAGCCCCAAACCTTGCTTGTGTTTGTCTGTAATGTCGTTTGGGTTTTTCAGTACTCCCTGCAAGTCTGCATGGGCAACTTTTACGTTACACTAATATGAAAAATATAAAAGTCCTAGTTAGAGCATGTGGTGACAGCATCATGGTGTCAAATAATTTGCAATACCGATGCCCCTTGTCCATTAAAATTTGTGCATGCTAATAAATGCATCAAAAAGTGTGTGATCATGCAGGGTGGTCATTTCAACACCTGCGGTAGGGCAAGTGATTTATAACTTTTACAAACCTTTACGAGTCGTGTGTGGCATGCAGCGTGACATCCAGAGTTTTTTCGCCCTTTTCCTTATTTCTTACTTATTCTTTTTCTTTTGCATTGCGCATAAAAAAATGGGACGAGCCAGTAAATTTTCATCCTTCCTGAATCTTTGACCGTAAGCTGCATTAAAATCGAATAATTTGCAGGAAAACTACAGCCCAATGAAACAGGTCAGTTCTAAAAGAATGACCATGCACATTTGAATACATGTCTAGCTGGCATGATTTCACTGCCACGGCAATAGCAGCTTTGCTGGATGCATTAGGCAGCGTTTTGAGAATATGACACCGATTTCCTCACTCAGCCTTTTCAGACAAGCGGTGAAAAACATAATACCGGTGTCGCACTACCCCTTTCGATCACAATCGGGCCTGATCCACATCGAATTTCTTGATCATGATTGGGTCTTTTACTCAAGCTGAAGAAGGCGGCCATCGCTGTTCATAAATTTAATACCCATAGGGCTCAAACGCGATGTAAAGACGGTGTCTAGCGTTACGCCCAGACGTAACGATTAACAGTTGCTAAAGTACCGTCCAGGGTGTCGCTCACGGAGCGCACTTGACTCTCACTTCGCCAGCATACGTGGATTGTCACTCGGGGAGACAGTATCGCTGAGCCCGCAGCGCATTCACTGTGAACACGCGTCCCGGACGCAACACGTGCGCTCCGCCTCTTTCAGCTACGCTACTATAAGTACAAATGCGTACCCACATGCAAAAAGTTCGTCGTGTACAAGATCAACATCTTCAGAAATTGCGAGGCCCTTTAACTAAAGCAGGGGGCAATCTCGAAGCGTTCGATGGGTGTAAAAACTGGAACGGACGGAAAGTAAACACACCTCGGCCGCAGGTCACCATCCGCGCGCGCACAAACTTCGTATTCGTAGACAAGTTTAACACGCGCCATCAACAAGTAGCCGAGTCGCCGAGTGGCTGGGGCTGGGTCTCTTAGGGATAAACAGTTGCCTAGGTAGTACCCAGACGTAGAGGGATTTTCAAGGAGCAAGCGGACGAAAAGTCTCCAGATCTCAAGTTACCCGGATGGAGTCTGTGAGAAAAGAAACGCTCGTGAATCAACGATCCGACGACACCTTCAACAGTAGGCGGAACCGTCAATGTTGCCAACTAAAAAGTGTTGCACAATGTTGCCCATCAAGAAGTAGCGCTCGGTTTGCGCATGCGCGAGAAATCTGGGGACGTTTGCGTCTTGAACGTTTATTTTCGCCTAGGTACAACCGAGAAAAACGGTGTTATGTCCGTTCGTCCCTAGATTCGTCAAGATCCGTTAGTTCTCTCGGCGGCAACAACCACCGTGTCGTTTGTTTGGCTTTTGTATTTGGTGGTACACGGGAATATTTTGTGTGGGATAAAAGCTGCAGCCGAGGTGAGTACCGTGCCATTTCTCATTATTTCGTTTGCAATATTAGCATATGAAAGCGGTAGTGACCACTCGTGGACCACTTGACGTTTGAAACTCGCAGGCGCCGTGCCGATTCAGTAGAGTCGTGTGTAACGGGAAACTCCCGCGGTAAAATTTCATGGGCATAGACCGTGCCAAAACCTTTATCGCAGTACTTTATGAATGCGATGTACGGATTAATCCGCGGTGATTTTTACAACGCCTGGCGAACGCGTCCTAATGAGGAGTAGCTTTTCATCGATCTTTTACGAATGTGGAGGATAAGGTATGCGTGTGTTTGTCATATGAGAGCTAGTAAATAGGTATGACGCTCAAGGCACTGGTGCTAAGTGAAGACACAAAATGACAAACACGGGCGCCAACTTCGTACTGTTTGTTAACAGAAAGCACGCTTATTTATACATGCTGCCGAACAAGGTAATCTCAATATGGGTGTGCTAACAAATCATCATGACACAGTGATCTGGTAATGCGATGTACGGATTAATCCGCGGTGATTTTTACAACGCTTGGCGAATGCGTCCTAATGAGGAGTAGCGTTTCATCGATCTTTTACGAATGTGGAGGATAAGGTATGCGTGTGTTTGTCATTTAAGAGCTTGATAAAAAGCATGAACATGTGCTTGTATAATGGCATCTATAATTGAAGTAAATAGGTATGACGCTCAAGGGACTGGTGCTAAGTGAAGACACAAAACGACAAACATGGGCGCAAACTTCGTACTGTTTGTTAACAGAAACCACGCTCATTTATACATGCTGCCGAACAAGGTAATCTCAGTATGGGTGTGCTAACAAATCATCATGACCCAGTGATCTACCAGAGTCGAAAGATATGCGACAGAAACTGCACTGACCTGAACTGTGCAATCATACCATACTTATTTTCCTCGAGTATTGAACCAACTGCTCAACAACAAGCCCTGTTGTAGCATATGTACATAGCAAACATTTAGAGGAACCTTCTCTAGAGAAAAAGTGATCTGTGGTAGCCTTGTGAAAACAGAGCTAACTCATCGGAACTCTGTTTAACATCTCACTTCTGTGTGCTTTATTTGAATTCATTATAATTTAAATATGAAATGTCATTTAGTTATTGCATTAATAGATTAACATAATACATTTCAAATCTACAACTCGTCATCGCAAGACCTATTGCGGGGAAACCTTGAGAGTCCACTAAAACAAAAGGTCTGCGTAGAGTCTTGTTGCACAGAATCACTATAAGGAAACATTCTTTTGCTGTGGCTATGTCATGGCACCCAGTGGTCATGTGATGCGATATGGACATGCAAAACCTGCTTTGTGTATCCACATTGTTAACGTGTGAGCTTTCATCTTATTCCACTATATGGTGCAAGAGCTACATGATATTGCCGCAACGGCATTGTAATGTGTAGGAATAGTATAGGTCCATTAAACACTGCCTGGGGCAAGGTCTATTCATTTGACCAAATATCTGGTGTGGAAAAGGACAATTATGAATTCCATGTCGGGAGATGTCCCCTTGCCTTGAACCATATGCACACAATCAGTAAGCATCGGAAAGCTTATACACACCTTTATGTGCTTGTATAATGGCATATATAATTGAAGTAAATAGGTCTGACGCTCAAGGCACTCGGGCTAAGTGAAGACACAAAACGACAAACAGGGGCGCCAACTTCGTACTGTTTGTTAACAGAAACCACGCTCATTTATACATGCTGCCGAACAAGGTAATCTCAATATGGGTGTGCTAACAAATCATCATGACCCAGTGATCTAGCAGACACTGGGTCATGGTGGCCCAAAGGAACTGGAACGAAGCCCGAAAATAAATCAAAATCTCTTTGTGTTCACCTCCTGCTATCCTACCCGCATAGTTCAATAGCCACCTTCTACTGGCACAACATTGTTAGGGAGGCATACACCTTAGTAATAGGGAACAAAAAGCACTGCACAAAACGTGCATAATGTACACTGCTGGGACCTTCAATGAGAAGCCAACAAAAAGGAGTTTTATAGATGATATTTAAGAGTGGCATGATGTTCGAAAACAGAAAAAGATAAGAACAGATGAGCTGGACAGCTATGTTCTTACTGCAGAGGTCCACAAAGACATCAGGAGTTTTTTCCAGTGTTGGAAGACCAAGAACAAGTGCTGACACCCTCACAACACACGAGACAAATTTTGTGTGCCCCTGCAGCTAGTGCAAGCAGAGAGAAAAACTTTAGAATGGTAGGATATCTGATGCACCAGCGCAGGGTGTGCTTAAAGCCGAAATCTCCTGATAATTTGCTTTTTTGCACAATAACATGTGAGAAAATACACTGTAAACTATGCCACAAGACCTTATAGACTGTAAATACTAGCAGTGGTATGATCTATGAAAAGAATGGTGTCACGAATAGCTTTTTTCTTTCGGCTGTCCATACATCTTTCGAAAAACACGCATAGTGCACACGGTTTGTTATAATTTTTATCTAGGCTGGTGTACTGACAACAAACATAATAAATCTGGCTTTTTCCCTCTATTTTTCTTGCTGGGGCAAGGTGCTACTATGCTGCAGGCACTACAAATCCAGAAGGGTTTACGGTTGGGTGTGTAAGTAGAGCATTTTCCAAAGTTCAATACCAAGTGCAATACAAACAAAAGAACAGAGCATTCTGTTCTTTGTCCCCACTGTTTTTATTGCACTCCTTATTGCAACTTTAAGTTATGCTGCAAATCACATTCCTTGCTACACTATCTGCTGCAAAACGCTCTTAACGATCCCGACCTGCATTTGCAGAAAAAATAGGCACGGTATGCCACTTTTGAACAAACATTCATCGTATCCTGTATGCCCAACTATTTCCACGGTGTGGTCCTTTTATGCAAGGAATTATCGCAGGTTAAAGTATGTTTGTTAGCAAACCATGCACCAACAAAATGTAGATTGTTGCTACTTAAAATGCCTTGCTCTCGATTCTGTGTTTGGGCAACACCACTTAGTTTACTGGCTCAGGCCTCAGTTGGGCTGGATTGGGCCGGGTAGGTGAAATGTTTTTTCGAATTCGGGACGGGCTCGGGTCTCGCTTGAAGTCACCAAGCCAGATTCGAAGGTGTAAACTTCGATGTTTTTCCAGGCCGGGCCTAGGCTGAGAATCACGCCCAAATTTCGATGGTAACCTCACATGACACTGAGGTTTGCGTGCTTGCAAGGAATGCTGTGATGAATTTTGACAGAGAACTGAGTTCAAACTTCTTTATTTGAATTTTGAAGCCTAGAAATGAATGTGGCTTCTTTTCCAGACTGATCACAATAGCCATTAGCAAAAAGATCAAAAAAGAGAGTTGCAACAGGTGTGACGTTGGAGATATGTACGGCAAATATGATGACTGTGACCACGTGTAGTAGGAAAACACTTTGGCATCTGTTTCGAAAGGACGAAAAACGAAATGGTTTGCGACGTCCACTCGCTCACGTCCTGGTTGGATTCCCCCAACGCCTATAGCGGCAACAACGTGGTCTCACTGCCGCGAGATGCATCTGCGCATTTCGGTAGAACTGTGACTGCAGAGTGGAGGTTCATGCGGAAGATGTAGCAAATGGCATGTATGTTTCCTAATGCCACTGCTTTGGTACTCCACGTGATCTGGCTCTCATATGAAACTAATTTAACACGGGTCTGAAAATAGCCCATAGAAGGTTTTAGTGCCTACACCGCTTCAAGGGGTCTGCAGTGATTAGAGCAAAGGTGGAGAGGGAAATAAAGAGGGAAACAGAGAAGGCATCTTGTTGTACACATCGTTTTGTACAAGCGGGTGAAATACAGTAGGCTCTCGTGAAACGGAAACTGAAGGGACCAGAAAAATGTGTTGTATTTAACAGGCATTCCATTTACAGAGAGTTAAAAAGGTGTGCAGAATTCAGAATGCAAAACCAATCATATTAGAGACAGCGGTTCCATTTAAGCAACACTTCCATTTAAGAGATTTGCATTTGTGCTTAATTAATGTGCTTTAATTAGACTTTGCAACAAAATGCAGGCTTTATTAGCAAGGACAGCCTTGTATAACATTGCTCCATGGTGTTTATGGCTTCCAGTACATTAACTGAAATTTATATTTTACCAATACACAGCCCTACATTCTAGCAAGGGGTTCACAGATCTCCTGTCGGTATTGGTAGAGTTCTGAGACACCTCTCACTTTTAAAGGGGCCCTGCAGCACTTTTCCAAGTAACCATCGAACGGCTTCATTGAAGGAGTTTATTGCCTCACGAATCAACCGCTGCAAAAATTTTCAGAATCCAGCAAGTACGAGAGGAGTTAAAAAGATTTGTCGCACGCTGTAATGGCTTTCCCTCTTCTCTCGTCCCTGCGAGCGTGCTGAACGCTAAGTAGGGAGGAATGGCACGGGAGAAAGAAGTTACGTCACCCGCACGTCATGACCTTGAGAACTTTTTCTTTGTTTTCCTTCGAGCACGCAGCTTACTTTCAGTGTGATGGTGAGCACACGTGTGGGCTCATGGTGGCCTGCCGTGGCGGCCATGGTAACTATGCTCAAATCAGCTGATGGTCATGAATTTGAGCATATGGCTTCATTTGTAAAAAGAAGAGGGAGCGATTTCTAGCTGACTTTGAGAATTAATTGTAAGTTCCAGGCTGCGAACTGAGTTGTAACGTTCAGCTCCAGTGTTTTCAGGAGCCTCGACTACCGATCGGCAGCGTTTTCTGACTCTGCTGAAAAAGTGTTGCAGGGCCCCTTTTAAACACTGCATTTGTAAGCCTTTCTTCCAGAGATAGTTATTTCGCAAGAATGTTGATGTGCCTAAATAAACAGTGTACTTACCTTTATTACTAGGTGCTCAAGCACATTGGTGGTGTGCTTCAGTTGTAATATATACCCGCCACGGTGATATAGTGGTTAAGGTGCTGGACTGCTGACCCAGAGGTCACGGGATCAAATCCCGGCTGCAGTGGCCGCATTTCGATAGAAGTGAAATTATAGGTCAGCAAACTCACTCATGAGTCGACTCACTCAGACTCGGATCGAGCCCCGAGTCTGAGTGAGTCAGGCCGAGTAATATTTTCATGGCTCTGAGTCCGAGTGAGTCCAAATGAGCATGGGCGTATCTACCGGGGGGGCCAGGGGCCCTAGCCCCCCCACCCCGAGAAATGTTAGAGGGGCGGAACCCCTCCACTTTTGACAGTGGTCATTGTCGGCTGCAGACTGGGAAACTAACAAGTGAGGCAAAGTTTCACTTCACCGCATCAATTCACCGCATCACCGACCAACAAAATTGGTCCTACGATTCTGCTGTGACGACAGTGACGACACACTGTAGGCTCTCTGCAGGGCGGGCTGCCTATTCCACGCTTTCGCGCCTTGCACTCGAGGATTGCAGAGGAGGCTATCGCTCAGTAGGGGCTCTATAACATTACAGCAATTTGTCATGATTTTATTTTGTTCTGCCTGCCCTGAAATCTAAGTAATTGGCGACGCAAATACGGGCGGGAACCAGTAAACGTTTTATAGCCCAATCAAACGCTCTCCTTTTTCAGGAAATTTAGTTTCTTTCCTTGAAAACGAATAGCATATCGCCACTGCTCCATATATAAACTGCTGTGAGCTGCCGAGCCAGGAGAGCTAAAAAAGATTCCCACTTTAGTCTCTGATTAACCTTGCTTATCATGTGGGAGCCCGCAGCGATCGCGGCGGCTTGTAACAATGCGATAAATAATGCAGTGGACTCTAGCACATTGAGAAGCCCAGCTTTGAAGTTTGCCCCATAACTTGATCTACTTCACCAGGGAGATGATCAGCATCCACGGTTTTCTGGACTAAGAAGGCTGCCCATCTGCAAAGGATTGTGTTCTTCTTAATAGTCTTTGTAACAAAATGGCTAGGTGGGCTAGTTGGTAACGCATGATTAAAAACTTTGAGCGCGCAAAAGGACGTAGGACCAGAAGAAACACACACCACCACCACACACCACAAGTGTGTGTTTCTTCTGGTCCTACGTCCTTTTGCGCGCTCAAAGTTTTTAATTAATAGTCTTTATTTCTCTCTCTACCTCTCTGTCAGCAACGATGAGTTCACAGAGAGTTGTATACACGCAAAACAGCTCAACATTGTTATACTACACCTGAGAGCATCTATTATACACATCCATCTCGCCCACTGCTATAAGTAGCCGCTGGCAGTGTGATTGGCGGGCAGCCTTCTTGAATTACATTCAGAATGAGACACTGTCTGGCTATTTAAAAAAAATTGTTTATTGTTCAGCACAGTAATGCTCTCCTTATTGCGCACACTTCATTTTAACGCCGCGAGTTTTGTGGACTTGTGACGTCGCGTAACAAGGAGGCGATATTATGGCACACCGAAAATTTTTGACGAATAGCAAACAACCAATGAACAACTGTGGCCGTTTGGGCGTGTTGGTATCACATGACCAATAAATTCTAAACGCACAAACAGACGAGGACAAAGTGTGTCATACGCGTTGTTTGTCCTCGGCTGTTTATGCGCTTAAAATTTATTGGGCAATGAACAACAGTACGTCGTATTGAAAATAGTTTATTATTATTATTTCTGCGTAGTCACACTTAAGCAGTAATCATGCGGTGGATCACTTACGCGTCGTTTGTTGCTTCGTGTTATGAGCAGGTGCTGTGAGCATGACCAATAAAATTTCGACCAATCATTAACTGCTAACAACCTACACAGAACGAAATAATACGGGGTAGTTTAACGTTATAATCACCCACATTTTTTAAAGAAAAATTTAGCTTACACAGTTTACGTAGGCTATTTATTTGGAGAGGCCGGAAGGGAGGAGTAAAGGGCCACTTCACTGTTTTCCCATCCATCCCCTCACTCGAGCTGGGTGGGGGGTCGACGGATAAATTTGTAGTCATTTATAATCTTATAGTATCAGGGTGTCGGAACAGAACGAAAAACGAAAAACGGAAAAAAAAAAACGATATTTTTAACCGGAACGAAACGTAACCGAAACTTTATCTATTATTTTGTTCCGGAGTGAAACCGAAATTTTTTCCATCGTTTTTCGGTTCACAAGAAAACTTCGCAATCCGTAGCAACTGAGCCCATGCAATGTGAGCATATCTGAGGGTACGGTATTAGCGCGTACCTCAGGCAGGAATTCCAAAGCAAATACATGTTGAAATTGTGCGAAAAATGAAAACAGTGGCAACCAGAGATGTTTATGTTAACGCAAGTGGACACTTGCGCGCCTGCCACGCAGGCCAAGGTGGAGAGGGCATCGTCGGCGCTGAATTTTGTTACAGCGAAAGCTGTTATGAGATCACAACAGCTGATTTTGGCGCCAGAGTTGTCCGCCGCCTGTGTCCATGACCGCTATCGCGTGATATCAGAAAAAATTAAATGAGAAACAAATATCTAAGATCGCATGGAATTTCAACCCGCGCCCTCTGCGTGGCAGTCGGGTATTTCACCACAGTGCCACGCTGGTGCTTGCAACTTCTTCGCACAAATACTCTATATAGGCATCATGTCAGGCAAGGAATCGTGTTAATATATGTAATATAGCGTGGCAGAAGAGTAAAATAACAACCAGTCATCACACAATGCTAATAGCGCAAAGATTGCGTTCCCACCAGTGTTGCGAAGTTGCCTCACCAGAATTGGAATAACTCCAGAATCATTCCACATTTTCGCGACCCCGGAGTGGAATGGGGACAACGCTTGGAGGAATGGAATGAGAGTGGAATTAAGCGCCTTTGGCACGGAATGTAATGGGAATGGAATTACGTCTTTTTCCGAAAATAAAGCACGTTTCCGTCTACATGCTGTTTTTCAAACTTCAAACATTAGTAAGTCAGAGCCTCGAATTTAACAATAAAGCAGTATTTTTAAAATGGCTTGGCTGTTTACAAGCATGGTACATTTATAAGCAACGCGCCTACTAGAAACCGAGGCATAAGTCAGTGTACAAACAAATGCATTATCCCAGCAGATACCGAAGGGAGAAACAAATTGCCTTTGTGCGTTGGTTCCCATTGATAGCACCACACGAAAGTGGCCAATACTCTATGCACAGCCTGATCTTTATCTCACGAGCAGTTTAGTAACTGACACGCGTAAATACCCTTTGCGACAAGGAAGGCATTGCATACCGGCGCATAGGCGAACACAGAAAGTTCTCCTCACCCCATCCATGCTTGCGAGGCGCGCTTGACAAGTGTGAGTGCTGACAAGCAGTGCGGCCCAGTGTTCAGTATTCGATGCAAAGGCACAAGGTGCCCGAGCGGTGCACTGTTCCAACTAATACTAGCACAGCTAGAGGGTTTTCTTCCGCCTTTACCAAATCTTGGTTTTCTCCATATTCACGACCGCTCCAGACGCGTGGCAAAACCGCTTAGTCTTCTTGAATACTACTTTTGTCAGCATAAAAATACGCTATGTCGTCATTTTAGCAGTAACACATTTAAGCTTAAAGAATATTAAAACATCACCATTCATTAAAACATGCTGACCATGCAAATACTATAGGTAGCGGGACAACTGCCCCTATGGGAATTAATAGGGTGGTTGTACTGCACGATATATGTCACCAAGCTACTATTCCTCAACCTTGTTAACGTGTTTTGAATACTTTTGCAGTTCTTAATGCATCTGATGACATCAGCTTTATGCCCCGGGGCGTTCATTCTTAACTCGATAAAACTATCAAGATGACTTTCCTATGTTGAGGAATTACAGGAATGGAATTGAACTGCCCGGCCATTCCCGGAGTGGGAATGCTAAGTTTTTTCATTCCGAGGAATTGAAAGGAATGGAATTGCGGCAAGTTCTAATTCCCCGGAATGGGATTGGAATTCAATGGAGCCGCCCATTCCGCAACACTGCTTCCATCCACTGCAAAGTGCTCAGCCATGTCTTTATCATCATCAGTCATAGCACAATGATCACATAATGCCTTACAGATGTGTAGCGGGTACGACGATTCTGCGAAGAATGACAAAAAATGGCACAGTGGGAACTTCTCTACTTCAGAAAAATTGGGATGATTTATGGCATAGTGGGTACCTTGCATGTGTACTTGTATTAATTGCCCCAAGAGACTATACAACGGGCTCTACAAAGTCCGCTCTTCCAGCTTTCGCTGTGACTGTGCTGCGTGTTCCGCGCAGGGCTGGCAATCATTTAGGAGCTGGCTCCTTTTGCTGGGGGGTAGTCTCTCGTCCCTCCTGCCGTGTACGCTAGCTCTCATTGCTCCCGCTAGAGGCGCAGCTGTGCTCTCTGTTGATTCAAGAGCGCTCACGAGGTGGCGTGCCACCGCTCAGGCGGCTCCGCCCTCGGTGCATGCTCTAGTTTGATAGGAGACCGCTAAAGGGTCGCGCCTTAGACAGCGCTCGCTCTTGTCGTGAACTGCTACTCGTTGTGAACACCGAAGAAGCAAAGGAAGTAGCGCGGAGAGCTCGCAATGCAGCAGCAGCACGGGCTCGCCGCCAAGACCTGTGGTGAGAGCTCACGAGGCCGAAGAGAGACGCCAGCGCCGACAGCAAGCACAAGCCACTACAGGCACCGAGGCGGCGGCAGCAGCCACCGCCATTATACTACAAGGAAAACGTTCCCCCGAGCTTATGTGATCCGTAAATGAGCTATTGAACAAAATGTATATACTGCATCAATATGTAAGTCTCAGTATATAGTGCATCGATATGTAAATTATAAACATTGTGTATATAATGTGTATATACAATCGCACCACAACAACTCTCGTGTCACTTCCTTATATGATGATGATTGAGCAGATGTACAGGGAAATCACGGTTTGCCGGATTTAACCTCTGGAGCAAGCTCCTTCATCATCATTCACTTAGTGGATATGCTGTGATCTTTTTTATCAGAACAGCGCTCTTGCACATCAGAGATTACACTCAATGACATGCCGCTTCTGAAATCGTGCTCACTCCCTTGACACAAAGCATTGAGCCCATTAAAAAAATTCGTATTTGTCTTCTGAGAAAACAAATACTATGACTTTGAAATTAATACTGGCTTGTGCTAGTTTGTAGGAATTCGTGGTACAGTTACTTCCGCTCCTCTGAAGAACGTGTTTTACCGTTTTCCCACTTTTCTAAGAGGAAGGCAAGTAACTACATCACAAACCCAATGTTTTTTATGATTACCTTAGCTTCAAATTTTTGCATACAAAAAAGAAAACCGCTACGTAACATTTTTTTTCGTTCTGGAACAGAAACGAAACGGAACTTTCTGCGGTGGAACGAAACTAAAACCGAAACGAAAAACACTTTGTTCCGACACCCTGTATAGTATACACAACCAGCTCAATGTGGTTTCCATAAATATTAATCGACTGAACTTGGTCTTCTTCTTCAGAAAGACTTTATATTAGAGGGGTCTAACAGTAAAGAAATTGGCACTCGGCTTATTCTAAAGACTTTCGCTAAGTACCTTGCTTTGTCAGCCACATGTCTTGTTTAATAAGTGAGAATTTAAGGTACTAGAGTCATAGCAGGTTCTTCATACTCATCGTATTTACAATACCAAACTGAGACTGTGAAGTTTCCAGATGGAATGCTCAAATAAAGAACAGGTTAAATGTGGCTTTAATTTTTAAACTTGACTGTAATATTTCCAAAATGTTATCAAACACTGCTGTGTTGTCGCAGTACAGGGCGGCCCAGCCTGCACAATCTGTTTGTGCAGATTCTTCCTTGATTTCAGAGAACAGTTTTGAAAAGCAAATCATCTAATCGTAACAATGAACATAAAAAATCACGTTAAATTGAGAGCAGATATGGTTCTTTCTCTCTCCACACACATATATATATATATGTACGGTGCGCAGAGTGAGTGACGCCAGCCCCCCCACTCGCGAACAAGTTGATGAGGAAAATTTTTGTGAGTCTGAGTCCGAGTGAGCCCTAAGGGCAAAATATATTTCGTGAGTGAGTCTGAGTAAGCTTCACATTTGTTTCCCGACCTATGGTCCTATCTACTCAACTTCAGCTTATGATGACTCACGTTTATACTCACGTGTACTGGCACATACTTCAAAGCACTAGCGTTCATAAGCCATCTCAATATTATTGATCAGAGGCGTGAGTTACAGAGGGGGGCGAGGGGAGGGGGGTTTAACCTCCCTCTGGCAAAATCTTTCATGGGAAGTCCTTGATAAAATATCCCGTGTAAGTCATCTCTTTCAATAAAAATGTTCTTACTGCATTGTAACCATTTATAACTCGTATTTGAAGGTATGAGATGAAAACACCAGTTATATGAGATATTGATGTTAAAGAGCATTGACACTATGCTCGATAAAGTAAATTATACGCTGATGGACGCATGAGTGGACTCATTCAGACTCAAATCGAGCCGTGAGTCTGAGCGAGCAATATTTTGATGAGTTTGAGTCCGAGTTAGTCTGGCTGAGAAAAATTTCAGTGAGTCTTTGTGCAAGTGAGTCCGAATGATAAAAATTTTGCCGAGTCTAAGTCCGAGTGAGTCTTAAAGGCAAAATATATTTCGGGAGTGAGTCTGAGTGAGCTCGACATTTTTTGCCGACCTATGGATGAAATGCTAGAGGCCCATTTGCTTAGATTTAGGTGCACATTTAAGAACCCCAGGTTATCAAAATTTCCAGAGCCCTTCACTATGGCGTCTCTCCTAATCATATTGTTTTGGGACGTAAAACCTCAGGTTTTACGTCCCAAAACAATATGATTAGGAGAGACGCCATAGTGGAGGGCGACTCGTCACGCAAATGGCCTGTTTCATCACTCGTTGCTAGCGCATGGATTTTTGCACTTAGAGGTTCGGGCTGTGCAGGCCTAGGCCTCTTATGAAAACTACTTTACCCTGTCCAACCCTGGTTTGTGTTGGCACGAGCACATGCAATGATCTATAACACATACTAGGTACATTGACTGTTCCCCCTTTTCACTCTTGGTGCAATACTGCATAGCATAACTTTACTGTAGCAGAGCTGACTAGTGAGCAATGGGGAAACAAGTAATGCATAAATGAGCCTTTCCCTATTCACTTTGCCACTGTTGAGATGATGATGTAACCCTGCTACTAAGCCCACATATTGTTTTCACATTCAAAATTTCGAAGGATCTATCTACAACAAACGAAACAGTGAAAGAGCTGACTGGAAATATAAAGGCATGGTTCAGAAGGAGTCAAGTGTTTGCAAATACTCATTGCAAGTTCTGCCAGGCAACCAGAGCGACTAAATAAATTCTGGAATTGTTCGGAGATCTAAGCAACAGTCCATCTGAATGCCTATCTGAACAACAAAGCATATAAACAGAACCAAATGGCTTCATGCATAAACAAAATAACAAAACATCAATCGTGGGCATCCTGTACATGGCATGGTGTGATGTTTCAATTGCAGTGAAGCCCTAACACTTTTCAAGCCACTGGATTTTATTCCTTTACTGGTAGTCTGACAGTTACAGATGATGTTGGTGTAGATAAGACCAACAATATGATGATAGTATGGCTGCGGGCTGCTTTTTTTCCCTTGAGAAAAAACTTATAGGTACAATACCAAGTTTGATTAAATCGTTGCATGTAGGACAGGCATCATACCTGTCATTTCCCACCCTATCATGTGGGAAATGACAGGGTGCCGTTAAAAAAAGTAAGCAATTGTATGGTAACGTTTGCCTGAAAGGCCAGCCATGCCTTCGCCTTTGAAACCAGAGGGGTTAGCAAGTTCTACTGCTCCTAAAAAATGTGCATCCATTTTTGTCTGCATGTACTATCATTCAAAAGTAGTAGTTGTAGAGGTACTTTGCACGAACCTCCTGCCGTCTACTGATTTAACAAGAAGTCAATGCCTGAAATGTAAGAAGCAGAATCGCAATTCGTGAGTACCGCTGCTTTCGTTTAAAAGTAGCGGTACGCGCGCTTAAGTGCTACAGCAGTACTGGATTTCTTCACTCCACGTTATTTGAAAAAAAAAAAAAAAAACATTCATACAGTATCACAACAGGCAGCGAACCGTATGGACTCGAGATGCTCCGATGGCAAGGTACACGCTAGAAGTGCATATGACATGGAGGACAAAGTTATGCATATCAACAAATGCAGGTTGCGGGTTGGCGGTCGCGGTAGTAGAAACGTCAGCGCTCGTACTGTCCCCTTCTCGTCTTGTGCCTCCGTCGTGTTTGCGCTGATTTTTGCAAGTACGTGGGCTCATTTAAACTTTTATCATGCCCACAAGAAATAACAGTGGGCATTGTATGCTGCCGTAAACCGATAAAGCATGGTGTTAAAGCAAGGATAACAAGAAAGTTGGATCACGTCATAAATATCTTGCTTACCTTTCAGATTTGCAGTAATATCCACGATCATTCTTGAGGTGCCCGTAATGCTTGTAGCGTACACACACCCACACACATATGTATTTCACAGCACTGTGTTGTGTTTTCCATGGGCCTTCGAGCTTGAGAAGAAAACTTGAATTCGAAATTAGAAACGGAAGCCGCCACCGCATGTTTCTACAGGAAGCAGATGGCGCTTCGCGCAGCAAGGAACTGAAACCGAAACATTTTGCATTATGGTTTTGTCGTGGTAACTGAGTTGTTTTCTCTCACTTTTTTTTTAAATTGCTAAATTTCTTAGATTCGTATGCAGAAATATTTGTTTTTCTCCTATTTTTGTAGAAGAAAAATCTTCTCTTTCTGCATGTTCGTCATTGCACGTGAGCATTCCTTGCTTGTAAGCGTTCACATTGAAGTTTAACCGGTTAAACTCGCAGAAGTCGGGTGTTGTCACGGCTACTGTATCACGGCAAAGGTGAGTCGTAATCCTTAAGATTGTGAACCTTCTGCGTATTACCGCACCGCCAGTGCAATCGTCGGCAAGTAGAACTTGCTAAAGTTATTTGTGCTTGCTCAGTAAAAATATTTAGCCGAAGAAAATGCGATTTCCGAGAGGAGAGGATATAGACTACACAGGTGCTCACATTGCACTGTTTATTCCCTTGCATGTGCGATTTCACGTGTGCAATCATTGTCGAACAGTACAAATGATTACGGCACATGCTTCCTCTCTGCAAAATATGAATAATAAAAAGTTGAAACTGAGCGCCCGTCCTGCCTAAATAACGTCCACTTTTCGGAGCCCTCGTGCACGGTTACCAGTTTTCTTCCGTTTGCTTTACGATAATGTACGCATGCTATTTTTTTTATCAAGGACGCCTTTCGTCACGATGGTTACGTTACCGTGCAGACGTGGTTTTTGACCGGCACCTGGAGCGCTGGCGTTGTCTGTCCATTTTTATTTTGCGGCATTTTCGTTCTTGTTCAAACGTCACAAACTTCTTGTAGACCAGCAGTACGCGAATTGTTTGTTTAAAATCAGGCGTTGTATTCTGTGTAGTGGCAAGTGCAACGATATGATGACAACAGCGTGATATAGTGCTTTGGCTACTCGCATTGTCACTGATTGGTTAAAGTACTGTTTATGGCACATCCAAGTTATTCCCTTCTATTGCCGCATTTATTCCATAAATCTTCAGAATCGCAGATATTCATGCCGCTCACACAATGTCTGGCAAGTGTTGTGCTTTCTTTTGATGAAGTTCATTACTTCTGTCATTCTGTAGTTTAGGTAATGAGTCTAATGACACAAACAGTAAATTACCTCTATTTAACTACGACATAGCTAACTTGCATAACTCGATTGTGCTGGCTGTCCTATTTAGTGACTATTCTTGAATGTAAATGGGCTATTTTTGCTTTTAGATGAATTCTTAGGTACGCTAGATGATCAGCAGTATGGCTGAAGCATCACATAAATGATAAAGGACAAAAACAGGCACTATAACATGGGGCAGTCACGTGCCCTTGTTCTTCTCAATTTACTGTTTGCTACTTGTCCTCATAAGTTGCTCAATACGTTTCTTTTCAGCCCTGTAGAACTTACTTATTCTTTTGTGTGAACAAAACTCTACTTAGCATGCCACTTAAAGTGGAAGCACATGCATGAGCCAGCTTATTTTTCCATTAGGCCCAGGCTTTGTCTTTTTAGGTGTTCATATTTATGTCCACTCTTGAGCTATTTAAATTGCTTAGACTTCTGCTGCACCTGAAAGGCATCTTCGGTAGGTACCAAGAAATAAAGCATTGCAATTCATTTATTTGAAAGTGAACTTATGTGCTTGTGACGAGTGGAGTGTGTGAGTATGTGATTAATGCTGCAAATGTGAATGCTACAGGATTATGCAGCAGAAATAGGCACAAGGAGACATCTATAAATATCATCTGTAAAAGAGGTGCAACGTGAACAAGCGTCTCTTGTATCTTCATTGTGGCATCCGTGACTGCGCATCATTGCCGCAGGTAAAATAGTGCAGACCACGCATCAACAGTGCTGCTGTTGCAGATGACACGACATCACCGTGTTCACTCAGCGTCACGAGAAGCAGTGCGGCTGCAGCCGCTATTTTTTTTGCCAAAAAAATGCTTTTCGTATTCACTTTTGAGAACTCTTACATCGGTTTCCCAATTCAGCAGGGACCAAACTGTGATTGTACACCCCAAAGTAATTTTTTTTCCAAGTGCTTCAGCTTTCCTTTAAGCAAAGTTTGAGGATGTGTAAGCACTGCATAGAAGCATTGCAAAGCTTTAAAATTTATTGCACAACTACAAATAAGCTACAACGCAATGACACAAACTGCATATCAATCTTTATAATTAGACATAAAAACATTCGAACTAGACATCCAAACATACACAAAATGCAATAAATATTTAAAACACTAGCGCAATCACATGAAAAGAATGCACCCTGCAAATGCCCTTGAACATGAATACAAAGTGGATTTTGTTTGTTGTTTTGCTCATGATAGGTGAGAGAGCGTGACAAGCTTTTGGAACAAGACCTTGGTTTTGTGAATGGAACAATTTGGTGCAGGTGATTTTTTTTTTCAGGGTGCAAACTTTTATTTTGGAGCAGAGGACTAATCATGGTGTGGGTGATTGAAACAAGGTACATGAAATCTGCTCTAGCTCCTCCATTTACACTAAGTTCTGAACTTGTACGCACTTCTGAGGGCATAGGTGACTTTCATATTCTGCTTTCTGGTGTTTACAAGACACATTGGAATACTGCAAATCTAGCTCCCGTAAAGCTGCCCATATTTGTCTGCACGCCATACAGATTTTTATAATTGGCTTTTTGTAAAAGTTGTTAGTAAGACAATGAGTACAAGAAATGTCAAAAATTTTTTGTGTGCTTATTTGAGTACTAAAAAATAAACCAATAGCTTTACAGCACAGAACGGGCCCTTGTGAATATGCTTATGCAAAAATTGTGACGAACTTATGTCTAATTCATTAATTAATTTTGGGATGACAATGAGAGAGTATCAAGTGTTGTAACTCAACAACTACAACAGATAGCTCAAAACCGACTTCAGTTATGATATCAGCACAACATATCACATCTGCATGCCAAATTTCATCACTTTATCTCCATAAATAACCAAGATAGTTTTCATTGCCACGTCCCCCCTTAAGTCATGTCTCACTGTACGATTACGAGACTTTGTCAACTATTCCATGCACTGCAGTGGACTGTGGGATTTGGCAAAGAAAGCATGGTGTACCAGCAGCCAAGTACCTCAGTTCTATTTCTTGACCGCAGCAACAGGTCGTGTTTGAGAACTTGTCGAAGTTAAACACAAAGCCTCCCATTACTGCAAATTTCATGGAGCACTTGATTTCGTACACAAGGGACCAATTATTACACCCTGTATTTTATTAATCACGCATGAACCACAACAGCCTCTTTATTAAGCACAACAGCAGGCACTTAACCATGCAGTGAAAGCCTAGATTCTGGATTGTAAACACAATGCATGGAAGATTTACACAGCTTGTGTTTACTGTACTGTAACTAAAGTGCCGTAAAGAAACTCGGCACTTTCCATAGAAAAACAAAGAGCAGCAACTTCATTTCATCTTCTGGGCTATTATTCTATAGGGAGCTAAAGGCTAAGTAAACGCAGGAAGGTTAACCAGAAGATAAATATCCGGTTTGCTACCATGCACTAGGAAAGAGGTAAGGGGGTGTTCTAAGCAAATGTGCATGTATTTGTGCATAAATCGATTTTGTTAAACATGCGGTACAACTGCTGCAGCTTAGAGACAAATACTTCCATTACAAAATGTGTGCTGAGTAACTGCTTCAGAAGGTTGTTATGCTGCTCCAAAGTGATGTTTCAGCAGCTCCAGATGCTTGTTATTTTACACTTAGAATTAAGTTACAGTTGGTCCTGTTTTCTGTGTGCTTCCTTGTTAATTATTAACAGTTTTGAATAATTCATTAAGGCTATTGTATATGTTATTTTTTTGCTTACCATAGTACTGACATCCTGTTTTTTTTTTTCCCTTTCAGACAGTAGCTGCCTTGGCCTCTATAGATGTCGGCAACATATTTTCCTAAACATGCATAACAGGTGCAAATCATTCCTCCGGACACCGCGCGTTGATTGTTCCAGATACAGGGATATTGCACAGAAATGCCTCTGATGAAATTTCACGCTCCTTTGAAGACACTGGAATATTGCAAGTTAATAAAGTCATCAAGTCTGTAAACTGCAAAAGCTTACATCATGAGTATGCAAATTCACTCTCCTGGCAAAAACACTTAAGGTATTTTTAAGTGTTTGCCTGAATGTGGTTAGCCAATCAAGTAAACAGTTGTAAAGGGGCCCTGCAACACTTTTGAGCACGGTTAGAAAATGCTGCCGATCGATATTCGAGGCACCCAAGAACATGTGAGCCAAACAATATAGCACAGCATGCGGCCCGGAGTTTACAATTAATTTTCAAGGGCAGCTAGAAATCGCTTACTCTTCCCTCGACAAATGATGCCATAATCCAAGATGATCATGTCATAAACATAAAGTCCACGGCCATTGGCTGATTTAAGCATTGTGAGCTGCATAGTTATCGTGGCCGCCGCAACGTGGTCACGCTGCACGCTCGTGATTATAATGAAAGTAAGGCAAGTGTTCAAAGAAAGAAAAATACTCAAGGTCACGCACACTGAAAAACTGACGTAGCTTCTTGCCCCCTTATCATCCCCCTTTGCAAAGCTTTCAGCACACTTGCTGGTACAAAAGGAGAAAGAAAGCACGTGACAAATCCCTGTAACTGCACTCGTACATGATAGATTCTAAAATTTTGTGGAAGCTGATTCATGAGACATTACCTCCATTAAGGAAGTCATTCAACAATTACTTTAAGAAGTGTTGCAGGGCCCCTTTAAGGAGACCGCGGAACCTCCAGAAAAGCTGCTATGCTGTTTAAAGAAAACAATCCTAAACAATCAAAACAGAAAAATAGAAATGAACATTTATAAACAAAAAACAAAAGGACATCACGCCTCAAATTTTTGCTCTAACACTGCTTTCTCGTCATGAATGTGCAGAAACGATGGTCTCCTTTCGATAATACTGCGAGGCATATAGGAATATGCAGACAGCAGCAAAAGGCAGTCTTGTGTGCACCTTGGTTGTGCCCCATCTTATATACACCACAGTATTATTCAGAGATGCCACACCAACGAGCCTGTATGAAAGAATGACCTCCCCTGTGCAAGTGGATGCCAATCACCATGACACTTGTCAACATCTTTGCTTCCTTACAAAGTAATTATGTGGAACAATAAATATCCAGGAATACTCAAACATTGTACACCTGATGTTATGATGTTCTGGAGTTGCAAATTGGATAAGATATTTAGTACCTCTGTTAAAATGCTCGTCAAACTTGTTAGCTTGTTGCTATAAGTGATGAAGACAAGTTCGAAACTTACCACCAGTTTGTCCTTACTGGCTATATTATTATGCTGTTATTGTTATAGCTCCAAAGGAGCTGTGAAAAATTTTGTTGGTGGCTGGCATACCTGTTGCTGTTGCTGACATACGGGTTTTATGGCTCTTTCAAAGCCATAATAATGTAGGAATATAGCCAATAAGGACAAACTGCTGGTGAAATGTCCCCTCGAACTGCCTGTGGAACATTTACTCCCTTTATGAGGAGAAAAGCTTAGGGGGAAATCGCAAGTTGGTGAGTTGAAGCGGTCGATAATCTTGCATAGGGTCAGATCATGGCACTGTTCAGCAGCAATGTCGACGAGTTCAGATATGGCAAGCACGTATAAACTAGTATCACTCAGTGCCGTTTCTGGTAGGTCTACGGTGTACCAGAAAAGGCAGTCGGAATATCGACGCAAGCGACCAGACTTGCAGATTGTGTATGAGTACTCATGAAGTCATAAAGCCCCATGCCCAAGGTGACCAGGAGGATGTTTGAAGAGAGGCAGAGATGTTTATGTTGTGTTTTTCTGCACTGTGTATTTGTCTACAGTTCATGCTTCTCGTATATCATGGATCCATGTTAAGTCGCCTAATTCCTGTTTTATTGCCAGGAGAGGCCATGTTGAACGGTCTGCTGCACAGATAAGGACTAAATTTCGCTACACTCCAAACATGAGACAGGCGCTCGCTCTCTGAGATGGAAGAATTCCACCCAGCTGCGAATAGAAGGCAGCTGGCAAGAACATGATCGTGACCATGTTGACATTAAGCGAGAACGACATCTATGCTAGGAACACTGGCATCAGTACAGACTTCATTTGGGGCACAATCATCAAACGAGCTAGTGCGAGTGATGAAGCAGTACTGCAATGAGCTGCGAAAATGTTTGGCCAGGACCCCAAGAGAAGTGCAGCAATTACAGCACAGTTACTAAGGATCCAAAACAAAAGCAGGTAAGAAAACATTTTGGAGGAAGAAAAGAAGGAATCTACTTGTAGCACTTCAAGATTTATGCACTTCGTTTCATATAGCAGAAAACATTACAGCTGTAGCTGTCCTAGAGCTTGGGAAATTTTGCCTCAAACAAGCAAGGTCAGTAAAGGCTTTCTTTCATTTTAGGAAATGCAAGAAAGCAGATAAAGCTCGTTTTGGACCACACCTAAGACAAGATATGGAAATGTTTTTGTTAGATGTTTAGTAACCACAAGGAAAACAATCTGCATGCCTACTGCTGCAGCATACATCTTCAGCAGCAGCATGGCATGAAAGGTCCCATTTTTTGGCTTTCTTTCAGTCGAAATATAGCTTGTCTTGACATAAATTGCTGTTGGGAGGGGGGTAGGGGCACATATCAATCCAAGGTGTAAGAAACTTGGTAAGCACTTGCAGCAATGCCTGTATGTTACAAAAATACTATTTTCAGAAAATCAATTTTTTTCGATGACCTTTAACTTGTCCCCGTTAAAGTAAATGAGGGCAAAGGAGCAGTACACCTTCCATGTGGAACACATTGCAGTGTCCCTATTTGTGTATAGCTATGCGCTGGCAACCACGGCTGGGCAAAGATACTTTGAAATTGTGTCGCGATACGAGGCAAGAAGTATTTGAGATACAGATACAAGATACTGCAACACCGATTGTATCTGATACGATACATTCCAATTGTATCTTAAGATACTTCGATACATTCTCAAATTTGTTAATATATCCATATAATGCAGCATTAAACGCCTATGCACATAAATTTTCGCTTTAAAATTTATTAACTGCGACCAATTGTGTTTCTTTGAATGAAAACTCTGTTAGTATCTCAAAAGTTTTGCACTCCTTGTTCAACGTATTATATCTGTTTCATTCCGAAACAACTCATTGGCATTGTTTTAGCTGCTTAACATGACAGCTCTTTATACATTTCGCTAATAGCGGTTCTTGCTTATAGCTTTTGTATTGATAGGGGCTAGTCGCTGCTCTGCTTGCTGAACACCAAGCGGGTTGTCAACTAATCATATGAACTTCAATAAGAAGCCTCCGCACGATGGTACAAATACCGCTGTGCAGTTCTACCTTGCCAGTAAACATATTACGGTTTTCGCAATTACGGATCACCGGACAGGTGTACGTCACCAAGAACATGTGTGGCGTTTTTTTTCGAAATGGGCTAAATCCAGAAACCGAAACTAGCTCAAATATTGCTCCATTGGCAAGTACATTCTCTCAACTTTCCTCTAAAAGAGAGATCGGAACGAAATGAGTCAAATACCAACAGCTATGTGTGCTCACAGATCCCGTTTCAAAACGAAATTGAGCCAGATCCATGCGCTGTATGGATCGAAATGAGTCAAATCCATTATGCCGATAGTAGAGCGCTTCGGCGATCACGTGATTCGGCGAACGTGGAAGCCTCCGTGTGATTTCTTGCCTAGCCTGACTACTCTGCCTGTTTTCTGGGTGTGTGTGCAAGTTTTTTTTTTTTTTCCCTTTCGGAGCTGGATTATCATGGATTCTGATGGAAGTGAAGAGATCGGCAAGAGATCGGTCCCGAGACGTCGACTGCATCGTGAACAGAAGCAATGTCGACGCCGACGAAGCAAGAATGTGCCAGTGCCCGAATTTCAATAAAGTGTTTTCAAGAATACCGCATTGAATTCCATGTCTCAATTCGAAATGAGCCAAATCCAAAGTTATCATGCTAATAATGGTGAAATCCGCTGCATATTCTTTAATTGATTGTGGCCGGAAACTTCCCCTAGCCGACATGTAAAACATATCATAGAATAGCTTTGACAGCGTTGTATTTAGTTTGCATAGCAAATTTTTGCCGTTTTCTCAAATTCTCTTTGGATGGATTTGACCCATTTCGAAAAAAAACGCCTCATGTGCAGCCCAGAAACTATTCAGACGTATTGTAGATTTGCACAAAGCGCTGCAGGACACCGCCGCTATTCACATTATTGCCACTTATAGATCCGATTAGCTGGTGATTAGCAACAGTAAAAGAATTTTGGGAAGCCTAAACAACGAAAACAAACATATATAAGTAAAATAGAAAAGTGGCTCCATATCAAACACAGCAAATAAAAATGGAAACACGATACAGGAAGCACGCCCAAGAGCAAATAATAATCGTTGCGTTTTACGTCAAGAAACCACGATATGATTATGAAAGACGCTGTATGGAGGGTTCCAGAAATTTTGACCACCTGGGGTTCTAAAACCTACATATAAGCACAAGGGCCTCTACTATTTTCCCTCCATCGAAATCCAGCTACCGCGACCTTTGGGCCAGCAGTCAAGCGCCATAAGCACTGGACCACCGCGGCGGGTAACCCTTAATAGCTACAATTGAATTCAGTGCCTATGTAAAATAGAGTAAAACGGCTCGTTGGGACGCTCATGACAAAAACGGACCATTTGGTATAACAGCGTTTCTCGAATATCTTTGCGAAAGTATTTAAGATGGCACCTAATAATTTACGTTATTATAATGCAAACTCAATTTGCTATTTTCTTTGCAGTAAGCAGAATTATCGTTACTGTATACTCCAGGTGTGCCCAGATTATTATATATTTGTTCTCAATATCACCTTTACATAGCAGTAAATTCAAGTACAATATAAGTATGTAAACTTATATTCCACTTGAAGAAGAACAGCAGCAGAAATGATGCAGACAGTTAAAACTAGGAATAAAGCAGAGAGCTTACCTTGGCAGCACGTTAAAGGCATATTGCAGTAAACAGACCGGCAGAAAAGAAAACAATATAGAGACATAGATAATGTACGAGATGGAAAAGAAGGACAGCTAAGAAAGAACTTCTGCTGACAATTAAATTATGATTTTAAAAACTCTTTGGATAAAAGAAAGACAGACGTACGCCAATACAGCGCCTGTTAGGTGAATGCTTGTTCTGTTAAATCCAGCAGCGATACCGTTGGTGCTATAGCTGTTAGAATCTTATTTGCATATAAGTCCAATTCATTGCATGTAATGCAAACTTACATTCACGAGATGCTTCAAATCGCCGATGTGTGAAAGCCACAAGAGGCAAAGCAACCCGCCATTGTTGCATTCTTCAGGCTTCGTAACGAAGCACCACACAAAAGGAACTTCAATAAGGACTTTACAGCGGCATCAACTTGTGTGCAAAAGACCCCGCACGCATTGTAGTGTGCAGCAGTGGAGAGTGGCTAAGTGCCAAGCGTCATGGCACTGACAAAACTAAAGAAATAAACGATTAAACAAAAATTCAGCTGGGCGCAGACGTTCGTGCTCTTGTCTGTCGAGACGACGCGAGCGCCACCTCATAGCTCTGCTCAACCAATATATAGGGACGCTCAGAGCTTATTGCCTATCCTTGCTGGAAAACTCTTGCGGAAAGATAATATAATGTCACTGCCTTTAGTTTTATTCTGGTGACTTAGTGGCAGCAGTATTATTCTGGTGACTTAGTGGCAGCAGTATCAGCTTGAGAAGCGGATATCGGCCAACGTTTATCGCTTCGCACGGTGGTGGTGCGATCACAGTATCTTGATACACGATACATTCTTCAATGTATTGGAAATACAGATACAGATACTTGTTTTGCGAGACGTATCACGATACAGATACAAGATACCCAAAGAGTATCTAAGATAGTAGTATAGATCCAAGATAGTAGATAGCAGTATCGAAGATACATGCATCTTCGATACTGCCCAGCACTGCTGGCAACGACGTCAGTGAAGACAACCGATCCACTAGAGAGGCACAGCACGAAAGAGTGAGAAAGAAGACGTTCCCTTCGAGTATGACATACCATACTTCTGCTTTTCGCAATAAAGCTCCTGTGCTTTATAAACTGCGACAATATCGTAGGCTCAAGAAACACTGGTGCAGATTGTATGAGTAGGCTGCAGATGTAGGCACTGCCCATAACAAACAATATACCTGTCAGACTGCTTAGACTTCAATGGTCAGACTTTATATCTTCCTACAACAATTTGCATACATGTGTTTCTCGTAAGTTTTTTGTTCCACACACTTCGGACAGTCTATTGTTTAAACTCTCAAAAGGGGGAATTTGTCATGTGGTATGCGGTGTTTGTGGTGTTGTGCGATGCATTGACGGAGATCACAAAACAGCGGAAATGATGAAATCATGAATTTGACCAATAGTAAACTGACGTGAAGAGAAGAGAGGATAAAAAGAAAGTGCAAGCTATGAGAAAGGAACTGAAGGAAGCAGTTGCAGGTCGCAAAAGCTTGTCGGGTCCTGGTCCTGAAGCCTATCCGCTGCCTAGTTAAACCACTCGCCTGGCTCCCTTTTGCTTGGCACTAATGTAGCGAGCTCCAGTTCGCTGCACATAAATCTGGGACGTACTCCAGACCTGAGCCTTCTGTTGGCTGTCTGGAACTTGTTTGTGCCACTACTACCCTCCCGTCAGTCCATGTCAAGTTCATACCGTCAGTGCGAGGCACAACCCAACGACCCATCGACACCACACTGCCAGCCAAATGCGAACCATCACAAATAATAATAATAATAATAATAATAATTTATTTGCCATCTTTGTAATATACAGATGGGGGGATCGTAGAAAAAAAAGCTGTCCCCGGACAGCTTGACTAGCCTACAACCCTATGTATTTGGGCTGACTGGATTACGTGTCTAATCTAGTCAAACTTGATTCATTGAATAACGTATGCCCTGTGTAATCCTTACAACACATATAAGGTGGTCACTTGCATGTCATTCTTCTTTGTATTAAAATAGTAATTCGATATGCAAACGATGCAGCTACTGTAATTTCACAAACCTTGCCTCACTTACCAACAGCATACGACAACAAGACGGCCATCTCTCTGTGGCCAAAATGACATTTTAAACAGTTCTGCTGAATACCAGCGTTGTGAGAAATCTGTAGAGTGGATGTTGTGGACTAGATGACTTGTGAACATAGGTGAAGAACAGCGTCAAGGCAGCAAAGGCAAGTTGACCACATGAAACCACGAATTGGGGAGTCCATCATTCATTCAAATGCTGGCACTTTAGAACCACCAGGTGTTGTCCCTTTTTTCATACAAGAACCACACAGGTGGCCCAAGAACTCACTGATGGTTCAGTTATGCCCTTGGCCAACGTTTTGTCACCGTTCATTCGAATGACACAGTGGTCTCACGAATCTGGACAAACTGTTTGACATGGAGGCTCTTCACTTCTTTAAAGCATCGACACTCTCTTTTTATGTCGTCAATGGTCAAACAGTCCTTGTGCATGAGTAAATTAAAGTCATAGACGATGCCTTTCAGCATGTGGTTCACTTTCTAGGCTTCGGACATTTCGTTGTCCATTCACCAATATAAAGCTTATATGCAGCCCCAAATGGCAAATTCCTCCTCATGTGTTTAGAACCACACCCAGGCCATTCCATTCAGGCAGTACATCATGTTAGCCATTATACTAGTTTGGTGACACCTGTCAGTCTTGCTGGCTCAGTTGTACTCAGCCAGCCAATCTTTCACATGCATATTATCGGTACTGCAGGAAGTGCCAGGATCTCAGAGTTCAGTCAGGACAATCTGGTGTGGTTGAGCTGTAAAAGGTCCAGTGGGCCTTTTAGCTGACATGATAAAATGGCCCATAATATGTCAGCCGTGAAGTTTTATGATGTGCTTTGGATGTGCCGAGGTCCACCACCAAAGCTGTTGCAGGGAGATGTCAGAAAGTAGTTAGCTTGTATTAGCGCGGTACATACGAGAAGTAGACACAACACACAAAAGAAGACACAGGTAGGCGCCCACCTGTCTCTTCTTTGTGTGTCGTGTCTACTTCTCGTGTGTACCGCACGAGAAGCTGAGTTCATGGATAACCAACTCGCCCGAACTACAACACTTCAGAAAGTAGGTTGATTTAGAATGTTTACACGAGGACAGTGAAGAAAGCCAAAACAAAAATGACGATCCAGGCAACAGCTTTTCCTCTCCGTCCTCAATGTAAGCTGCTCATAACAATGTTCATAACGTTTCTACTAAATGGATTTGTCAACATTTCTACTAAACGGACGACGAATGCGCTGCACCTGACAATTCCGTGATTTGCAATGGTGCTAGTGATAGTGAATCAAGAGTGACTTCATAATAAAAATAATGTCTGGGGTTTTACACAACAAACGCACGATATGGTTATGAAGCACGCCGTAGTGAAAGGCGCCGGATATTTGGACGAGCTGGGGTTCTTTAACGTGCGCCTAAAATTAAGTATACGAGCCCCTACCAGTTCATCTCTATCAAAATGCGACCGCCGAGTTCGAAAAAAAAAAAAAGGCACTTCAAGCTTTTCAACAAACACTCCTCTTGAAAGCGTGTAGCAACTATGTTCCACCACCATAATGACATTAACAATCATACTAAGCACCGCAACGTAGAAGCTTACTAGCAAGTGCTTGGAACGGTGGATGCGCCTCCAATGCTTTACTGAGCACAGACATCTTGCATAAATTTCTATGCAGTGCACGTACCAGTTGCAACTCCAAGTTGGACGCGTTCGCCTAGCGTCATCAAAATCACTACGGATTTATGCGTACAACGCGGTCACAATAAGTGCTACTCTAAAGGGAGTGGATATTCGCCCGGCATCCGGCTGAACTGCGCGAGCGGAACTTGGCCGGCAGTGTCTCCTCATTGGCCGGCGGTAGTCACGTGGTTAATGCCGGCATCCTGTGGCAAAAAGCGCTTTGCCGGCACGGGTACTTGCCGAGTGTCATTTCGCGAGCGGCCGTCAAGCGAAGAGTGCCGGCGTTTAGTGAGAGAACAATTATATGCCGGTAGTTTGACTTACCCACGCCGTCGCCATATCTGAAAACGCACGCCGTGACGGCAACAGTTGTCCGGTTCTGGTTTGACCGGCAGTTTGCTTTTGCGGCCGGCCGTCAAGCGACGAGCGCCGGCACTTAGCGTACGGGTATTTGCGAGTTTCATTTCGCGAGCGGCCGTCAAGCGAAGAGTGCCGGCATTTAGACCCACGCCGTCGCCACGTCTGAAAACGCATGCCGTGACGGCAACAGAGTTGTCTGGTTGTGGTTTGACCGGCAGTTTGCTTTCGCGAGCGGCCGGCCGTCAAGCGACGAGCGCCGGCACTTAGCGCGGAGACAATTATTTGCCGTTAGTTTTACATGACTCTGGTTTACTTATCCAGGGTATAGCCTCCCCTGAAAACAGGCAGCTGTGACTACTACGACGGCACAAGTCGTCCGGTTGTGGTGTGACCGGCAGTTTGCTTTCGCGAGCGGCCGGCCGTCAAGCGACGAGCGCCGCGGCACTTAGCGCGGAGACAATTATTTGCCGGTAGTTTTACTTATCCATGGTATAGCCTCCCCTGAAAACAGGCTGTGACTACTACGACGGCACAAGTCGTCCGGTTGTGGTTTGACCGGCAGTTTGCTTTCGCGAGCGGCCGGCCGTCAAGCGACTAGCGCGGAGACAAATATTTGCCGATACATGTCAAGATAGTGTGACGGAGTCCCGTCACGTCGGTGACAAACATGGTGAAATAAAGGGGAAAAAAATCACCGACGATTACGATACCACCTAATATTCTGAGCGCAACTGTTTTGGTGTTATCAGTGCCCTCAGTGGTAAAATTCTTGAAGAAGATGTGGAAACAAAGCCAGATTTGCTGAACTGTGGTGTTTTGGATGAGTGCATGGACATTAACCTTGTAAGGCCCTTTTTCAGCAGTGATGCATGGCTCGCTATAATGAGCACAGTGAAGGTGAAACATAACAATGCACCAGTGGGAATGTGAACAGTGTCATGAAGAGCTTGAGAAGTTTGACTATTTTTTGTGATTGGTGTCTCTGCTGGTACCATATACCTTGCACATTGTTGAAGAGGCAGCCAAAAAGAAACTGTTTGAAAGAGACTGATTACTGGGTGTCAGTGACAAATGTAGTCAGTCTAATTTGAGTTTAACGTGGTAGGGCAATCAAAAGTTTACTTTTCTTGACCATTTCTATCGCTGTTCTCTTCGCAATTGAACTTTTACTATGGTAGGCAGTTTCTTGTGTTTTTTGCGGTCAAATGCTTTGGCCTTTATTAGTACATGTTTTTTGATGTTCATAAATCTTGGCAAGATTACATGCAAGTATTAAACAGGTCTGTACCAGTCCTTGGTGAAAAGACACATCCTGTGGATAACAGACGCTGCTATAAACATCTCACCCAAATCTTGCAGCTGTGCACGGCAAGGGGAGTTTAAAAGCGGAATGCGAAGTTGCGAATTTCTCAGGTGCCCTCTTTTCATATATATAGATGCCTGTGCTCACTTTCTTCGGTCTTTCGGATGCCTGCTGTATGGTGTAAAACAACAGATAGATATTGGCCTATAGCCATCATAAATCAAGAGCAACGTTTCGATCAGATGTGCTTCTTGCCACAGGGTGCTGCCACATGCTGGCACTGCTGTCCATAATCTGCTAACATTACATAGTCAAACTCGTGCATGGGAACTGCAACAGGAAAAAGCAGTCGTGCTTCATCAAACATGCTCTAGGTCATGATGTGTGCTGACATAACGTATTTCCTCAGTGCCATTCCTCCCTATAGCTTCCAACGCACCTTGTCGGGATGGCCGAGAGAAAAGAGAAAGCGCTTAAAGTGCACAACAAACCCTTCTAATTCCGCTCGCTTTGAAATTTTTGTGGCAGTGGATTTGCGAGGCAATAAACTTCGACCCTGAGGTCATTCGATTATTACTTGGAAAAGTGGTTCATCCCCCCTTTAAAGGATTTCATCCAGTATGGATTATGGCACTGATGTAGTGTCTCATCATTAAAGGCAAAGCACTATGTGGGGGAGGCAGCTAGGGCCAGCTTGGGTCGTGAAAGCAAGAAACCGCAGCATCCAGACACTGAGGCTTTCAACTCCGCACAGTTTCAAAAAATTATTGCATCAGCATGCTCATTTCACAATAGGACACAATTGTACTCTATATATGAAGTTTAGTGTCCTGGGATGTTTACTGGCCCTATAAGCTAAAAATTTAAAAGTTATGTTGGTATTGCTGTGTGATGAGTTTTGTTTGTATTGTTGTTTTAAGTTGTGTTGGTACTGCTGTGTGATGAGAAGTTTTGTTTGTATGGTTGTTTTAAGTTGTGTTTGTACTGCTGTGTGATAAGCTTTGTATACTTAGTGTCTTAAAATTCCTAAGATACCTGAATGTCACAATAAACTGCGTTGCTATCTGGCACCTGCAACCCCATTTGTACATAGAATGAGAGATGTTCATCTAGCCTGAAACCTGCTTTGCAAAGCTCAGTGTGTTCATTATGCTTAACACCTGCATGAAGCATTATACATCTTTATTCTACGCATCCAAAAGCTACCAGTGGCACTCATTGAATGATGGTAATATGTCATACGATGGTCGCCAAGTGTTCAATAGAAAACACTGATACACCAGTATGCATGCAGAAATGACCAATCATATATATGTGACCAGTGTGTTTAAAAAAAAAGAGTAACTGTTAAAATGACACTACTGCATTTTATGAAGATCCCATAAACCAACAAAAGACTAAAAACCTATAGACTAATATACACCATAGAAATGGCCAATCAGACTGATTGAAAAACTGTTAGCACTGGTAAGACCCTGTATCAGTGTGATACAAGACTGGTAAAACTGACAAGAAACTGTATCAGACTGATACGGATGTCTATCAGAACTGATAGGACTTTGTATCAGTCTTATACAAGACTATGGCAACTGATAGGAAACTGTATCAGACTGATACAGACCTCTATCAGAATTTTTGCTAGGGGCACAACCGGACGACTTGTGCCGTCGTAGTAGTCACAGCCTGTTTTCAGGGGAGGCTATACCATGGATAAGTAAAACTACCGGCAAATAATTGTCTCCGCGCTAAGTGCCGGCGCTCGTCGCTTGACGGCCGGCCGCTCGTGAAAGCAAACTGCCGGTCAAACCACAACCAGACAACTCTGTTGCCATCACGGCGTGCGTTCTCAGACGTGGCGACGGCGTGGGTCTATGCCGGCACTCTTCGCTTGACGGCCGCTCGCGAAATGAAACTCGCAAATACCCGTGCGCTAAGTGCCGGCGCTCGTCGCTTGACGCGTCCGGCCGCAAAAGCAAACTGCCGGTCAAACCAGAACCGGACAACTGTTGCTGTCACGGCGTGCGTTTTCAGATGTGGCGACGGCGTGGGTAAGTCAAAGTACCGGCATATAATTGTTCCCTCACTAAATGCCGGCACTCTTCGCTTGACGGCCGCTCGCGAAATGACACTCGGCAAATACCCGTGCCGGCAAAGCACTTTTTGCCACAGGATGCCGGCATTAACCACGTGACTACCGCCGGCCAATGAGGAGACACTGCCGGCCAAGTTCCGCTCGCGCAGTTCAGCCGGATGCCGGGCGAATATCCACTCCCTACTCTAAATGTTTCGGCGTGGTCCATGGCCATGAAATTTGACTGACTCCACTGAATTGGCACCGCGCCCAAGTCGGACACCGCGTTGCGAGTTTCATATTGTTAATTTCCACGTAACAATATGCCAGCACTGCACACAAAGTAATGAGAAATAGCACGGCACTCACCTCGACCGCGCTACTAACTCACGCTGTGCAAGCAGATGGCAAGCAGCGACCGCCTGCAAACAAACTTCACCTCTAGAAGAGCCAAAGGGCCTGACAATCGCGCTGACAATAGACGAAAGCTACGTAGAAGGAACCGCGCTTGTGTTGTCCCGTGTCGTTCCTTCTACGTAGAGAGAGAGAGAGAGAAAGAGAGAAGCAACTTTACTATCCTTCTACGTAGCTTTCGTCTATTATCAGCGCGATAAAGTGTACACTATAAACTTCATCTCACGAAACCGTTTGAAGCCATACGAGTGGCGGCGTGGTCTGAGGCACTAGGCAGAGACGAACGGACCAAACATCGTCATCCTCAGACGTACCTAGGCGAAAACATACCCAGTCCCCAGACGTCCCGAGATTACACGAGCATGCGCAGAACGAACGGCACTCGTTGGCAACATTGACGGTTCCGCCTACTGTTGAAGGTCTCGTGCCCTACGAGTAAATGCAGGAGAACGATCCTCAGGTCACGTGGGCATAAAGTCACGTGATCAAAGCGATAGCTCATCTAGGTACATCTTCACCTAGGAGCAGAGAGTGTGTCTAGGGACGGTTTAGGTACAACCACCGAACACGCTGAACACGTAGTACAATCGCGTGGTGCGTGATGGGTGTGTGTGAGAGGCATGAACGGGGTGGGCGTGTGTCCACAGCTTCCGAGCTAGTAAAGTTGCGTTAATTCGTTACCACTTAAAACGTGGCAGGCCGTTTCAAGCACGCCTTCATTAGCACTGAAACCGACTCTTGGGAAAAGAAATACAGGCAAGTGAGGTGTGAAAACGCAATGTGAAGTGCTAAATGTTGAGAAAGCGCCTATGAACCAAATGTACTGGCAACAGCTAGGTTGAGGCATTTTCATTGGTGTCATGTGTGCTGACTCTACGTAGTTTCCGTGAATGGTTTGAGAAGTGTTTTGCGTTTTTTTTTTCCTTCATGTATTGCATGAAGCTGCACACATTTTAAGTGTCCCGTAGAAATGCTTGTACGCAAGAAGAGTAGCTTGGGCTTGTTCGTGTACATACATAACGCAAGCGGAATAGCTCACACCGAGGCAGGGACGGTGTAAGCAAGTCGACACGAGAGCATGTGTTAAATGCAGGAGAACGATCCTCAGGTCACGTGGGCATAAAGTCACGTGATCAAAGCGATAGCTCATCTAGGTACATCTTCACCTAGGAGCAGAGAGTGTGTCTAGGGACGGTTTAGGTACAACCACCGAACACGCTGAACACGTAGTACAATCGCGTGGTGCGTGATGGGTGTGTGTGAGAGGCATGAACGGGGTGGGCGTGTGTCCACAGCTTCCGAGCTAGTAAAGTTGCGTTAATTCGTTACCACTTAAAACGTGGCAGGCCGTTTCAAGCACGCCTTCATTAGCACTGAAACCGACTCTTGGGAAAAGAAATACAGGCAAGTGAGGTGTGAAAACGCAATGTGAAGTGCTAAATGTTGAGAAAGCGCCTATGAACCAAATGTACTGGCAACAGCTAGGTTGAGGCATTTTCATTGGTGTCATGTGTGCTGACTCTACGTAGTTTCCGTGAATGGTTTGAGAAGTGTTTTGCGTTTTTTTTTTCCTTCATGTATTGCATGAAGCTGCACACATTTTAAGTGTCCCGTAGAAATGCTTGTACGCAAGAAGAGTAGCTTGGGCTTGTTCGTGTACATACATAACGCAAGCGGAATAGCTCACACCGAGGCAGGGACGGTGTAAGCAAGTCGACACGAGAGCATGTGTTGTCTTGCTTGCTCCGTCGCTGTCTCAGTATGTGCTATTCCTCTTGCTCGTGCTAGGTCTAAGAGGTGCTAGCGCGCGCCCCGGCGCTTTCGCTGCCGTCCATCGAGAGCGTCCGACAGGAAAAAGGAATCGCTCTCCGCTAACTCGGGAGACGGGAACGCGAGGCTCACTTGTTGCGGGATCGGCAGGAACTGTAGGTAAACTGGGAAAACTTGGCATCGCCTCATAGGGAATAATCGAGCTCTTGATTTCTCTCGTGGCTGACGCTGCACCGTCCCTAGAATTCCCCAGAAAGCGATGTTATACGGAGCGGTGACGTCTGCATCGAACTAGCCAATGAGAGCGAGGATCACCCTCCTGGAGTTACCGCTTCGCGTAGGGCCGGCCTTTTAGGCCGTGATGCTCAGCCAGGCTCAGGCCAAACTGTAGGCCAAACTATAGCCAAACCAAGCCTCCTCCTTGGCCAAAACATGGAGGAAGATGGGCCAAAACCAGCGTTACCAGCGTGCCTTCTAAGCATTATGCCAGCGTTATACCAGCCACCAGCGTTTTCTTTGAGCTTGTCGCGTTGAGCCTTGTCACGTTGTCTTCGACCAGGCGCTGTTTCGACTCACGGGGAACGTTCTGATCACGCCGTTAAAGAAGCATTGCTTATCGTTTGCTGTGCACCACGACGAGGCTTTGCGATCACGGCTCAGTACGTCAGTACCTCCGAGGTGACCGCGAAACCGTTGCGACGAGGTGTTTTCTGCGACACCCGAAAGTATTTCCACGGTAGCACGCAGTTAAACTGCGGTGCAATCTTCGATGGAGAGCACGCTTCGCGAAGTGATGGCCCGGCTCACCAACCAGCCGTCGGACACCGTGCGGCCGGCGTGCAAGAAGTGCGGCTACCCGGGCCACTTCACGTACCAGTGCCGAAACTTCCTCAAGGTGAACCCGAACAAGGACATCGTGCTGGACGTGAGCAGCACCAGCTCGGAGGAGGACGACAGCGAGGACGAGCAGTTCGTCTCGCCGCTGACGCAGCTCAACCTGGCGCGCGCGGCTGCGGCAGCCACCGCGGCGTCGGCCGGTGCGAGCCGTCACTCATCCTCGTCTTCGCATGAAAAGGCGAAGAAGAAGAAGAAAAAGAAGCACCACCATCGGTCGCGTTCGGCTCATCGGTCGCGGTCACCTCATCGGTCACGATCGCCTCGTCGCAAAAGCGACGATCGCCACGGTCAGCGCAAGGGCCGCGACAACTGCCGCAAAAGCAAAAAGAGCGACCGCAAGAGGAGGAAGCACTCCCGGGACGACAAGCAGTCTCGCCGCAAGAGCAGCTCCAGCTCCACAGACAGTACACGCTGATGCTGGCGACGGGAGCAAACTTGGGCCTGCACACTTGGTTGTGGGAAAGCACTGGTGTGACCTGCCAGAAGAAGTGAAACGCAGCCGATGACGGCAGAGGATTAGGAAATCGGCAACCATGCTCGCTAGAGATAATTACTACAGGAACCAACACCCTTTGTCCCACAGACTTTTTTTTTTTTTTTTTTGCTGCTACCAATGGTGCATTTTGTGAATTGTGCTGAGACACAGTTTGTAGTTTCTAGACTGGCAGATGCTTGCAAGTGTGGCAAAAATTTCTTGTGCTGTAGTTTTCCACACTTTTAAAACTGCCTTTGTGGTAGGTCACTTCATAAACCACCTCTAGAGGGCCAAAAATTCTGTCATTTTACACAATATGCATTGTGACATCCACAGACATTCACATTATGAGTGTACATCAGCCCCTTCAGACATTGTATATAAAACCGCTGAGGAAAATATTTTGACACATTTTGAAATCCCTCGGATTAGAGCCGTGCCGCATATTTTCATACGTGCAAAGTGTTTTACTAAAAACGGTCAAGGTACAACAGCATTCAGTATGAGCAGCAAGACGGCACCTGTAGTTGAAGCCTGCACTGCAACACTGGCAAACATAGAATTGGTTCACAAAATACCACCAATCAGAACAATGTTAAACTTCCACTTTTTTTTTTTTTTTTTTTGAAGTTGGCTTTGCCATGTTGTGTTGGTGCCGCTTCAACGACATCTGTTGTGTTGTAGTCATGAATGAAGAAACATTTAGCAGATAATGTCACATTGTCGGAGAGCCACTTCATGCTGGCGGCGTCTAGTGGCACGCAAGGGAAATGCTGCCGTTTCGGTTTCCGAGGGAACCGGCCACACGCGTTTCTCCCGCTCCGCCGCAGTCACGGAGCACGGGCGCGGAGTGCGTTCGTTTCTTGCTCCACCTTTTCCCTGCAAGACTTGTGCCAGCTTTTGCAGGTTTCAACAAAATGCCTGCGTCCCATCTTAGGCTAGTAAATGCGGAAAAAGAGCATACTGTGCATAGCAGCGTCATTACAGCCACTGCCACTACATAAAAGAAAGGTTACAGAGAAGGCAGCCCACAAAAAAAAAAAAAAAAAAAGTTGCGTGCCCGCTGAAGCAAACGCCGTTGTCATCTGCTCATGAACACTGCTAAACAGAATGCAATAAACAGAATGCGTGGGTCGTGCTCGCCCAGCCACGCCCGGCCAGTAACGCTTCTTTTTCTTTTTTTCTCGGTTGCGGCTTTGCGTTGCAAGGTGCCACCAATTCAAGTGCCTCCGTCGGCGCATGTTATTTTTGTATTTTTTGTGATTGTTATCTGGACACCTGCCGATGCCCATTCAAATGGGAGTTTCACCTCCTAAATATTTCTTCCTCTGTTCTTGCAGTTCACATTAACCCTTTCAGACGCCACCTATGAACCGTCTGTAAATTCATCAAATTGATACAATATTATTTCAAGGCATTCCATATTCTATAGAGAGCTTGCACGTGATGTCATGGACGCAGCTTCTGAATGTACTGGCACTCCATGATGGTGTCTTTTATGACAAACAAGTTGTCTTTATGTGAAAACGACGTGTCAGGAATGTTTCTGTGTGTGAATAACAAAGGAACCTGCATGTGATGTTTTGATAACATTAATGTGACATCGCAAATGTCTCGTCCCTACATGCTGGTACTCCAACACTGCAGTTTTAGTGACGTCACTGCAAGCCATCTATTGCAACAAAAATGATGTCATAACATGTTCATTTATGTGTGTTATAGTAAGTAATCCTAATGAAATTGTAATTAAGTATCCTTTTATTCCGTAGTCATTCCTGCTCCGTTTTTGCATAAATAGAATGAAATCTCTGGCTAGAAATATAGTGCAAATTCGTTTTCGGTTATG
Organism: Rhipicephalus sanguineus; assembly: GCF_013339695.2. Classification (NCBI taxonomy): domain Eukaryota; kingdom Metazoa; phylum Arthropoda; class Arachnida; order Ixodida; family Ixodidae; genus Rhipicephalus; species Rhipicephalus sanguineus. The sequence goes on from NW_023616425.1 coordinate 46,190, forward strand.
TCCATTTTTATCAAAGATAAATTATACTTTTGATGTGGATCACAGGAAGCGGCACGTTGAACATGGTAGTGCCTTCAGCAAAGTGATCCTGTGCAACAGTACATTGCAAAATGAAGTTAAATGAAGATAAATCGCAATAGAGTGAACTTGGACGTGTTGGTTAAGCATGATGAACCACACAGCGCGAGTAAACAACGGGGACACAGGAAGGGAACACACACAGCGCTGACTTACAACAAAATTTATTGAAGCAACATTTCACATATATACAGGGGATCAGCCAACCACTGCGCATGTCATAGCAGATAACTTTCTAATCAACTTGGAAAAGCCGAACGGAGAAATTGCAATTCTTTATCTGATAAAAATATCGACGGCGAACTAACACATTTGTCACCCAACCTTTGAATCATCTCTGCTTCATCATCTCTGCGTATGTTGGCGGTATGATCCTAGGGCCGGTAAACCGCTACTGCCTTTTCAGTCAGCTCACTCCAAATTGGTGAAAAGAAGTGTGGCTTGTTTTTGTTTCAGAAATGCTGTCTCAAAGTCATGTGCCCATCTAATGATAGAAGCAGTGCAGCTCCAATCTGAGCGCTTATCTCTAGCGGGCTATCCGATGCATTTGCAAATTTCAGTAGCTGAAGGACTACTCAAAAAACTGGTGCGACCACCTGAGGCGCGACCAAGTAACACGAAGAAGAAAGTGGTCATCCCTTACATTCATAAGGTGGCACACAATCTCAAACGAATCGCTCAGAAGTCACATGTTCCAACTGCATTTTCTGCCCCGCTTAAGTTGGCCTCTTTGTGCAGGTTAACTCAACCAGACAGAGCTATCGATGAAGAAGTTTCTTGCGCAAAGAAACACCGAGCGCCTTTTCAAGACTGCGCAGTAGGCGTAGTTTATTCTATACCGCTAAGTTGTGGTAAACATTACATCGGCCAAACGGGCCGATGTATCAATGAAAGGTTCCGTGAGCATGCCAGCAATGTCACGAAAGGACAGGGAGGCCTTCTCGCTCTGCACTGTAATGACTGCACGTGCAAACCTGTCTTTCAGGAAGCTGACGTGGTTTGTAAACATAAAAATAAATATGTCCGTGAAATAATTGAAGCAGAGATGATTCAAAGGTTGGGTGACAAATGTGTTAGTTCGCCGTCGATATTTTTATCAGATAAAGAATTGCAATTTCTCCGTTCGGCTTTTCCAAGTTGATTAGAAAGTTATCTGCTATGACATGCGCAGTGGTTGGCTGATCCCCTGTATATATGTGAAATGTTGCTTCAATAAATTTTGTTGTAAGTCAGCGCTGTGTGTGTTCCCTTCCTGTGTCCCCGTTGTTTACTCGCGCTGTGTGGTTCATCATGAAGATAAATCGGTTATGCAGGAGGTTCAATTCATCCACAGCTCAGTGTATCTCGCTCTTTCTCAGCCCCTAGTTGATACAAATAGCAAAAACAAGTGGTGTACACAATTGTGTACATAGCATCTCAAAGGGTTAAGTGCCACTGTACATGGTAAGGTGTCCGCTTCTGGTGTTAGCATGTCGTCATGTAGTAGGTTCACTTCCTTCTTTGTGCTCGACTGCTGACCCGAAGGTCGCAGGATCAAATCCTGGCCACGGCGGCTGCATTTTCCGGTGCCCTTCACTTCGGCGTCTCTCATAATCATATTGCAGAGAAGAAGATGACTTTTAAGGGCTCGTTTTTCTTTGCTAGACACAATATTATGAGAACTAACAGACAATAATGCCAAGGAAAGTATAGGGGATGTTATTTGTAGTAATAGGATATAAATGTGAAGAAAGTAAAGTGGACGAAAAGATAACTTGCTGCCGGCAGGGACCGAACCTTCGAATAATGCGTCCTATGCTCTACCACTGAGCTGTGGCGGCGGTCATCCTCCCGTCCACTTTATGGGGCATATATGTGGAATAAACCTAGGAGTGTTGCCGGTGGCAAGTTATCTTTTCGTCCACTTTACTTTCTTCACATTTATATCCTAAATACTACAAATAATATCCCCTATACTTTCCTTGGCATTATTGTCTGTTAGTACTCATTCATAATCATATTGTGGTTTTGGGATGTTAAACCCCAGCAATTATTATCATTATCACTTCCTCCTTGTTTTGCACAACTTTTTACGTCGGGAATATTTTTCAGGTGGCTGTATGGCTGCATAAAATACAGGTGGTGTTGCTGAAGCCAACGTTTCGACAGGTGGCCTTGTCTTCTTCAAGGCAGCAAGTGCCCACCTTAGCGCGTCTATGCTTTGTGCCCTCTCCCCCAACCAAAGCATAAGAGGAGGAGAGTGTGAAGACGGGCAGGGTAATGAGATTAGCCGAGTAAAGCAGAAACGCATCAACAAAAGAAAGGGAGACGGGGTGGGGGCAAGCACCTTATGTTGTCTTTTTGAGTGGGGGGGGGGGGCATTCCGCTGAGTCATGCATGTTAAAAGTGAGCAGCAGCTAAAAATGATAGTTTCACAGTGATCAGAATAGGTTTGCGATCATCCAAGGTGGGACCTACAACATTAAAACACCGTGTCAGTGCTTTTGGTAATTTCTTCGCTGTGTCCGCACAATGCCCATTTGTTAGCAGGCTGCCCTGTTTCGCCAATGTACTGTTCGTGACAAAGTGAACATTCGAGCATGTTGATAACGTTTGAGAACATTCACTTTGTCATAAGACAGTACATTGGCGAAACAAGACAGTCTGTTACCCTCCTCCACCTTTGTGGTTGGGGGTGAGCGTACGAAGCATACACGCGCTTAGGCAGGCAGTTGCTGCCTTGGAGAATGCTTGTCGAAACATTGGCTCCAACGACACCCCTTTTATTTTTCACCTCTTCATCTTCTGCCTTGTATGGCTGCATGGTAGATGTGAATATCTTGCAGAGAGAGCTCTTTCACCGAATCCACATTCTGTGAACTTGACGCAACATGCTCAAGAAATGAAATGTTATATAAAGGACCCATCACTAGGCCCCATTACAAAATACTGGTTATACACTGGAAGCAGTTATATGTAAAAAAACTGGTGCATTCAGTGATGATGCAGAAATTTTAGACCTTTTTATGTAGCATTGTGCATTGTGACACGAACTCGAAACTTCGAGCAGCCAAAAAAGGGTTAGTGAAACCTGAGCTTGAGGCTGCAGCTGGAAAGATTCAGTATAAATAACCATGTATTTTCACAGCACTGTTGGCCAGAGTGCGAGCAGTGAAGCAATTCACTCTTAAATAATGTCAAGTGTTAATAATTTACATCTTGGGACGGTAAACCCCATCAATTATTATTATAATAATTTACATGAGCCTTATTGCTGTAGTAAATGGTGATGCAGAAGTGCACAAATATTGCTGCACACAAAAAAAAAAAAACACTGAACCTGCATATGTGATTGAGGAAAGTACATAAATAGTGTGCATACGAAGAGGTACTCACAAAGAGTGCATCAAATCGATCGATAAATCAATGTTTCGATTTCTAAGGACTCATTCTCACCGACGACTGCTGAGGTCGCATGGCCAAGGGGATTGCACTCTTCTAGCACATTGGAGTCACAAATGATGGAAAGGCTTGATCTTGCAGCCACACAAACAAAACATTTGCAATCCCCTTGGTCATGTGACCTCAAGAGTCGCCAGTGTGTGAATGAGCCCTAATACTTCAGGCTACAAAATGTTCCTTTCTGTTCAATGAAAAGTGAATGTGGCGATAGCACATGGTGATATTTTAGTGTGGAGGCATAGTGTTAGCAATAGGATGAATTTCCTTAGTTTTATTTCGTTCTTACTGTGGTAGAGCAGGTAATGTCATATGGCACAACAAATTACATCAACTTGTTGATGCATCAGAGTTGAATGTCATCCACGTGGTGCATAAGGCTATGCTTTAACATCCTGGAACTGCACATGAGGGACATGGTAATCACAAGCCTGGCATTGTACTACACTGCCTGGTGGTATCATTGCATCCCATCACCTTCAAAGTCAAACTTACGATCTCGTGCTGAGCGGTGCAACACTACAGCCAGAGTGGCAGATAGAATTAATTAACAAGCATGAAATATCGACATTACTGTTTTGCCTGGTATGTTTCCACATAATGAATACTTGTTTACAGATACTGATCAGCTGATGCATATTCCAGCATAGGCTTAGCAAGCCTCTAAACATTATAATGCTTCTCTATGGTGGTTGTTTGTTTCAATGGCCAGAGCACAGCAGTGTCCACCCACGTGGTGTTAAAAAGTGCACCAGCTTTATTGTGTCTGTCTCTGTCACTCGTGCCTGCCTGCTTTTTGCTTTTACCATTTCCATACGCTGTTTTTGTTTCCAAGGCAGTTTACGTACTTATTTCCACAAGACCTGGCAGCATTGACAGATGCGGCAATGCACCTGGCAGTGTAACCTAGCAAGCAAGATCTCGCATTGTCAATGCTAGTTGAGCTTTTGAGGGCCTCTTAACATCTGCCCGATAATCTTTAGCAAAAGAAAACTAAAAGTGTTTACGTTATCAGTAGACAGATAACTCCGCTTGTCTCTACAGGTCATTGACAGAAAGCCACTGAATTTCTATAAACGTGTACTGTACACTACAGTGCTGCACGGGCCTGATTTTTCGGCCCGGGCCCATGAAGCGCACACATGAAGGCTCCCTAGATAAAACTAGGGTTACTGTAGATGCTACCTTTAGGTAGCATATACCTAAAGGTAGCATATAGTACAGCAACTCTAGATAAAACTGCATCGCCACGCCCCCTGATGTGGAGAGTGCGCATGCGCGTCCTTTCAATTTCGCAGCCTTATCTTTTTACTCGCTTGCAGCGGACCAGGCGATTACATGTAGCGTTTTGCACTAGGCGTCGCTTTCTTTCTTCAATCCGTGACGCACTCAGTTCGACGAGGACGTGGTGGCAGCGAAGTGTACGCGGCTCGCTTCACAGACAACGCAGAGCAGCCGAACTTTTCGTTTAACATGCTGGTGTTAAAAGCTCCTTTCGCAGAAACTCCGGTGTCGGTGTATACGTAAGCGTCGTTGGTAGTGCATGAAAAATCAGCACGTTCTGCGTGACAAAAATGTGTTCATTGTTACGCGCACAGGCTTTCTTTTCCTCACGGCACATTGAGGCTAATTATAAGGCGATGCCAACTAGGCCCGATCAGGTTATCGTGTTCTACTCTTGGAGGCAAAGTTCAAGCGTCCTTCTCGTTTTATCGTGGTTCGAAGAGCTCACACTCAGAGTACAAAGAAGCAGGGAACTTGTACTCCTTGATGAACACTCTATGTTCTTTTGAGCTGTCACTCGGCTTTTTTGAGTTCATCACTGCTGCCACATGCTTTTGTAACTTTCTGTAGCCACGTGGAACGCGTGGTGATTTACATGCTCTCCATAAAGGATATCGCAAGCTCTGAAGAAGCGTGATCACAGCAAATAGTTGCTTGATTGATTGACTTTTCTCACTGTCAACTTGAATATTGATTACCCATCTGCTGTCTTTTAATGACACACCCATGATATTCCGTTCCACTGCATGTGTGCATACTTTCTTTGTTGTCCACTAAGTTATTGCACCATATGTCAGTAAACAGGTTAGTAGTAATTGCCATATATGTAGCTTCACAAAAAAATGTCCTCTCATGTAGCCAGTAAAGTCTTGTGAGGCAATGCCTGTGCAATATTCGTTGCTACCTTTCAGACCTCACAAGTGTACACGAAAGCTGTTTCTTACCATGAAAATTGGCTACGCATATACAATTCATAAAAAATTGCGACAGCTTCGCACCAGTGGTGCCAAGTCTGAAGGAAGAGCGGATGGCCTTCCTTGTTTCTTTCTCCCTGTCTCCTATCTCTTCCTCCTATCCACTTCGCCGAGCAGGGTTTTCGTTTAACGCTCGCACCTGCTGTACTCTGTAATGGCGCTTGCCCAATTCCTGTGGTGCATACCCGCCCAAGGTTTTTTGTTCGCGTTGGACAGATTATAGCCGGCTTAAGCAGCTCCGCCGTTAAAACAGGTAGTGGTTTGCAAACGGCTGCTCGCACCTATCATCATCATGCCCAAGTTGAAGATTCAAGTGCCTGTGCTAGGTGCCTAAATCTTGCATGTTAATGCGAAAGCTGTTCACAACGGCCGCTTTTGGCACTGCAGTTGTCTGCCACCGCGGGTTTCCATAACTGCTATCACGCGACATAAGAAAAAAAAAAGAAAAAAATGTCCAGGATGGAAGGGGGTTCAAACCTGGGCCCTCTGCAAGGGATCTCGGTATTCTACCACAGTGCCGTGCCAGTGCTTGAAACTCATTTGCAAAAGGACCCTATACAGGCTTCGTGTTGGGAAGGAACCACATTAACATATATGCAATACAGCGTGGCAGAAGATTAAAATAACAACCAGGCGTCACACGACGCAAATTCTGTAACCAGGCATCACACAATGCAAATTGCGCAAAGAGTGGGTTGTCGAATGCTTCCAACCCGTTACAAAAGGCTCTACCATAATTCTTCATCGTCATCAGGCACAGCGTCAACAAAGTGCACATAATGCCACAGAGGTGCTTAGCGGGTGCCACGGTTCTCCGCAGAATGACGAAAAATGGCATAGTGACTGCTTCCCTACTTTACAAAAATTATGATAATTTATAGCGTAGTGGGTTCCTCACAAGTGCTCTTGTACTGGTTGTCAAAGGAGCCCATAAGGCCCAACGATCCATTTCCTCGGGGTCTCAATAAAGTTCTTTCCCTCTTTCTGATGTTAACGTATGTTATACATAGCGTGGTGGGAGAGTGAAATAGCGACTGGGCTTCACACAATGCGAATTACGTAACTAGCGGGTCGTCTAAAGCTTCCAACCCATTACATAGGGCTCGGCCATAATTCTTCATCGTCATCAGCCGTCGCATCAACAAAGTGCACATAATGCCTTACAGACGTGTAGCTGGTACTTCACTTCTCTGCAGAATGATGAATAATGGCGTAGTGGGTGCTTCCCAACTTCACAAAAATTCTGATTTATGGAGTAGTGGGTACCTTGCTAGCGTACTTGTATTAGTAGCCACAAGAGAGTTAATAACGGGCTCTAGAAATGCCGCCCTTTCAGCTTTTGCTGCGACTGTGCCGCGGTTTCCGCGCAGGCCTGGCATCTTTTTTGGTACCTACACACATAGGCGTGCGCAGGATTCCCCATCAGGGGGGCAAAGGTTCATCGCAGCGGCCCCCACCCTACTAAGTCAATGTATGGGGCAGATTTTGCGCCGCCCCCTCTTAAGTGATTAGGGGGGGCGCCCCCCCCCCCCCTGCACCCCCTGTGCGCACGCCTATGCCTACACATGCAACCTCTAATGATATCTAAACGTTGAAGAACTACTATTTTTCATTTTTAATATTAAGCTGCCATGCATAGCAACATTCATTAAAGATTATCAAAGAGTCACAAAGAATAACCTAATGGTCATAAGTGCAAATTTCTTTATAAAATGTGACATAGTGGACTGCTTAACTGTTTAAATTAATGAGGCACATAGCTTGCTGGAACATTTTATTGCACTTTCGCCTACAGGGCCATGCATTGTACACGCGTAACAATGAAAAAGCTACGAAGTAAGAACATCCACTGCACTGCTGATCACTCCACAGCACATCGATGGCACTCGACAAGCAGTAAAAGCCATAAACAATGCACCATCGTTGCACCACATACAACAGGTCATGCACAATGTGCGCTTTGATGTGTTCACCAAGACATTTAAGACCAGAGATCTTGAGTCTGGTGCTGCAGATGGCAAGCAATATACAGATGGCCACAATAGCGAATTTTGCACGTACGTGCAATGAGGTACTTTTGCATAGCACTGACAAATATTGCCTCAGCTGCAGGGGAAGAAAATGTTTCTTGACAGCCTTGCACGCAACCTGAGATACAAGTGTGCACGTACACACTTGAGTTGTTTCCTGACTAAGAAGCGTTTCTATCACCCTAGTCACACACCCTTTGGCCTATTTGAGAGCAGCTGCTAGCCAAAGTCAAGTCTTAGGTATGGCCATAGTCCTGACAGGGCAACACCCATCATTGTGACAAGGTGCAACGTACATGGATGCCAAGTCGTCAAGTATGAGTGCAAACAGAGGTTGCAATGCACACAGGATTAGAGAAGCACCCAAATAAGACTCTTTGGTTATAAGTGAACCGCTGCTTTTCTAATTGTGTGCTGGTGCATTTCAAGATCGGCTCAGATACGCATCAGCCACATTAGAAGAAAAGCACCTGTACCACAGAAGCACACAAAATGGCATTAACTTCACAATGCGCAAATCAAATGGAATTCACCATAACACCTGCGCATTTGACTGAGACATCGTAGCTTGCTTAGTGCAGTGCACTTCTAACGTTTGAAATAGCCTCTATCAAGTGAAAAATATTTTATACATCACTTTTAACACACCTCATGTTATTCCCTAATTGCACTACAGCAAATTCAACTGACATTCGTAATGGTTTCGACATGACAGGCACCACATTGTTTCTGGGCTTCGGATTCAACATGCAAGTCACTAAGGTCGGTCGCAAAGTTGTAAAAGACCATAACAGACTCAAGCTAATGGCATCATAGCACGGTTATTTCTACATTTCACCAGCTTTGAATGCAGATTAAACTTGCTAAAATGAGCGTTTATTTTGTCTACTATTAACCTAAATAGTAGCTCACTTTGGAAGTCGCTGTTACTGGCATGACAAGGTCAAATGCCATAAAGTTTAAAATGTGCGGCAGCTCCACTGCAGAAAATGTCATTCGTGAACTTCAGGCCTTCATGTCACCTCTTGTGGCCATGTGGCACGGTATAAAAGAATTGCTGCAAGATGTTTACTGGAAATTAAAAACAAAATTTTGCAAGAATGCCACATATAGAAGAGCAGAGTTAATTTGACGGTGCTTTATCGGAGAGACCTGCATTTGCAGCATGCTCTGTGGTTACAGCATGACCCTTAAAGAAATGTAGCTACATGGCACACCAACCTATGCTGATGGGTTGCTGGATACTAGCTACGTAATTATGCGATATGGCGTGAACACTTGATGAGAAAAGTTTAACAGCCTAGACTGATTGTCTGATGCAGCTGAGGCATGCAAAAGGCTCCACGGAACGAAAGGAGGCAACGATACTGCACAGGCCTTCGATAACGGCTCTTTCAAGCAATGCACCGAAATACACCTGAAAGAAACGACAAGTTACCATCCCCTATGCTTGGTGCTGCTAGAGGTAGAGAGTCCACAAGCACCTTCGCAACTGTTCCTAGGATGGTGAAAGCGTTTGATTGTCTTTGCAGAGCACCTACACTGTGCCGTCAAAATGCCCACACAAATGCACTTTTTTTGGCTTTATGCGTGTCATGGGGTTGACACATGGGAGCAAAATAATGGCTCACGAAAGGATGTGTGAATGCTGAAATAAGATATGCTCATTGTTTTTTCTGGTCCACAATGCCACCAATGACCAATGCCCGCTGAACGGGCTGCCACGCGTGTTTTTTGGAGTGAGAGGAAATGAAAAGTGCTGCAAGCCACTTGGCCAAAGAACGCTGGGGAACACGGCAACTTTCGTGGCTGGGAATACGGTCACGAAGAATCTACACGTCACACCAATTTCAACGACTAGTGGGTACGATCACATACAACTTGAAAGAGTAGGTCTTTCTCTATATATTGCACCGGGCAAGAATAAACTCTGAAGAAGCAACAACATCTTTAAAAACTTGAAATTTTTTCACTAAACCACAACCCTGAGGTGGGCAAGAGATCAGAGGTCATGCCAGTCCAAAGAATGTACATATTTATATATATATAAAAAAACAACATGCCCAAGAATAAAACAGTGATAAAGGCGCATGACCTCCTGCCAACGTAACACAGTGTATCACTAAACAACAACAGCTGCAAGATTAAGTAGATTCTCGGCTAGTTGCATGCACTGTGTGCATATCTGGCAGAGCAACCCTTCCATCCAATTCTGCACCAGCTTTGAAGAGACCCAGAATGCAAGCTAGTCGGTCGGCCACAGTGTCAGCCCAATTCCTCTGTCTGGATGGCACGCTCCTTCACCGGGAAAGCTGAGCCGCAGGTTATCAAAAGACGCACAAATGTTTTCATTGTGTACCCGTGCAGTATAGCAGCATTTGTGAAGCCTAGGTGCCACAGGCGATGGCAGCTATCCACTGTGCCGCTTAGGACTAGCATAAATAGCAACCCGACTTTTCACGAGTAGTTTTTCCACGACTACAGCTGCCGTTAAGTACGTATTCACATCGGCTCTCCACAACAAATTATTCGTTTTAGGCATCGCCTCCAGGTCGGGATCGCTCGAGTGTGCCGAGCTATGGCACTAAGAGGCTTCTGGTCCAACCATTAGATTGCATTCTGGATCACTACAGTGTAAGCCCGGTTGAGTTGGTCTAGGCCACGGGTGGCCTCGTCTTAAAGAGGGCCTCGACAACATTCTCGTCTGCCAAGGTGCTGAGGTCTCCGAAATTGCGGTTATTCCGGGCAACTTGGCGCAGCACGCGACGCATTATCTTCCCCGATCGGGTCTTGGGCAGTGCCTGGGCGTGGTGGATGTACTCGGGCGTGGCAAAGGGACCAATCTTGGTTCGAACTGAAAAGAGGCGCAGCACACACACTCACCATTGCTGCTTGTTGCGACAGTTGATGCATTTCATTTGTTGAACTGCGTTGTGCAAATCTAACTGCAGTAATCTGATCTTATTATAGTCCGCCTCACAAGCTACTTCTAATGAAGTAATAAAAAAAAGTTAGCGCAGCATGCACTAAGCCGAGCAAGGCTGTTTCAGTGTCTCTTGTTCACCATGTGTACAGAATGCTTGGGCGGTCATGATGATAATAACTTTCCATCTACGACACACGGCAAACCTCGACCGTAACAGCCCTGCTGTAAAAGAATGGTTTGTTTTACACAATGCTACGTATTGCTTGACAATTTCCATTGCATTTTCCCTGGTAAGTGATGCCTTAGCTTTACTCCTGCTACAGAGTACTAATTCAACAATCTAATGTGCAGAATATTGAAGCACTAGACATCCCGTTTTCCTTCTACTGGGAATAAGGTGTTTTTGATTTATTGTAGTATGTTCATTCAAACCTGTGTTAAATCTGTTACTGAAGGGAAAGTTAATTTTAAATATTACACAATTCTTTACAACTTTAGCATGCCCCCAAATGATAAACCTAGGTGTGATAATCCAATTACGAAGCATTTTATTTTACTTTCTGTTTCACATAAGGAACCGAGAGTTGCATTATCCTTCCCATTCTGGCTTTCAGTGGATGCTCACACGTTTTCCATCTCTGAAAGTGACCGATCACGAATATAGCGCCCGACAAGCTTGTAGGTGCAAGCAGTTACAGCAACAAAGCACACATTTCGGCATGGTTTGCAATAGGTGAGAAGACGATGAAAGGCCACTTCAAAAAGAGCAGTAAGGTCACTAGAGGTGGTGACATAAACATGTGCAATGGCTTCTCGGCAGAAGGGCATCACTTGATAGTGTTGCAGGAAGCAATCACTTGGACCACCCTGTTTTCTGGTAAAACCCACTTGTGGCTGAGACACTCACCTTTCTCCTTGAGCTCGCTCACCAGCTGGTCATTGAATTCGTGGCCCTGAAAGATAATGATGCCATGCACTCACAAACAGGCTGCAGGTAGCTCGTGTAAAAGCCTGCTTGTCAATGCAGTCTTTACGAAAGAAAACAGGCCATTCACCGCTTATTAAATGCCACCGGTGACTTGCTGCATACAAACGCTATTAAATATACCCCTTCCTACGTATTTTCTCTAAAGCAACAAAAAATGTCACCAGGTCCTTTAAGCTAACGCTAAGGAGATCACAGGACAAAGCACTCCTGATTCACGCTCAATTGACTTGATTCCGTTGATTCACTTTAATTTGTACTGCCATGCATTTGACACCTTTACACCAGCATCTAAGGTCACAAGAATATTGCTACCATTCGTGTTTAAGCTGCAACAGATGCAGCCAGATTTTTTTACTCATGAGAGATATAAGGCCCTAATAAGCCAGTATTACACCCACAAATCTCCTTGTGACATTGTTGCGCCTGCTCACACAACCACAGCCTGTCAGTTTCACGGGACAGTCTTACATGGCCCGAACATGGGAGCCTACATGTCCAGGCCGCCCTCAGACTTTTCACACGTGCAGGCTAGCGGCAAATACAACGCTGCGGCAGCTTTTGGATGTTGCAACGTTGCAATTTTAGATCTCGAAGGACCAAGAAATTCCTTTCTCGATTTTACAAACTTCCAGATTCAATGAAACAAACGAAATCACGTTTCCACTGCATACAATTCCATAGTCAATTTCCAGGCGATATTTTTCAAAGAGAGCATGCAACATTTCAACCTGTAACTCACATCCTTAAGTACGACAAAGCAGTAGAGGCATTCGCCCTTGACGGGGTGTGGATTTGCAACCACCGCAGATTCTGCCACGGCTAGATGCTCGATTAGCGCCGACTCCACTTCGGCTGTGGACAGCAGGTGGCCCGAAACATTGAGCATGTCGTCCATGCGGCCAGTGACCCAGAAGTAGCCGTCCTTGTCTCGTCGTGCCCCTAGAATGTGCATGCACCATGTACATGTGTTCCCGCTCTATGTTCAAGCCTTGAGAGTAGAACTTTTTTTACTGATCATGGTATAAATGCAAACCCTGTGGCTGATGATGTACTGTGGTGATCGCTGTGCAAATAACGCAGAAATAATGGGGTTCCAGTTTGCTCTGGCACTGAATGCACCAGTAGCAACATCAAAGAGCACTGACAAGTAGCGGTGTGCAAATAGTGAATTTCATATCGAATTGAATTTGAATCGAATAGTGCTGAATAGTGGCCAAAAATATTGAATAGTGTATATTTACACGAAACGTGTACCACCAATTACGGCAATACAAAGGAAAAATGAGGGACGCTATGGCGTGGTGACACCTTTATTACGCGCTTGTTCGGGAGGGTTTACTTTTTCAGCTTTTATGAGCGCGCAGGCATGTTGATAGGAGAGCCGCCGTTCCAGTCAGCAGCCTCGCTCCTAATGTCATAACCTCCTAACGGCTAACAGAGAAGGGTACGGTAGCTATTCTTTTCTCCCATATGGTAGCGCAATACGGCTCATCTGACAACGGTAATAGTATTGTGCTTCATCGTCATGAGTTCTCCGGGGCCAAAAATCTTCGGGTGGCCGTTCACAGCAGCGTTTAAACTGCGCGCCGGTGCAATGGTGAAATTTTCTGAACGAGTGATGCGGCGTGGCAGTGGCGACTGTACAGTGTGAACCAATTTTCACACTTGAAGTCGGCCCCGAGGGTTTCGTGGGCCAAAATCGGGACGTTTTGCAGCAGTTACGGCACACGCGACCGAACTATGCAAGAAACCCATGCCTTCGTTTCGGAAGCGAAGTTGATAAAGGCTTGACAATTTTCTCATGCGTGCGGAAATGACATAATCTTTTAAAGTAAACCTTCGCTCACTTTTGAACCAGGACATCGGTTCAACGAAAGGTCTCGACTTTAACGTTAGTTTTAACCAACCACCCTAACCATGTTGCACCATTGGACTTTGTCGCGTTTTAGGTATTCGTCCTGTCGAATTATTCGAAACTTCGAATACTAGGTATTCGAAAGTCGAATCGAATTATTTGATTAGGCATTATTCGATTCGAATTCGAAACTCCGAATATTCGCACAGCCCTACTGACAAGCAGTCGCTCATATCATT
>NW_023616426.1:0-19999 GCF_013339695.2 Rhipicephalus sanguineus
TATGTTGGCAAGAGCGAAATTATTTTTCTTTCATGATGCTCTGTTCATCGCTAAGTGTCACAGTTATTTTGATGCTTCTTTCATTTTGCCCACATTACATTTGCTGTCGAAATGGTACTGGAAATGCTTGTTCCTATTGGCTTGTAGTTTTGGCATTCCAGCAAAAGAAGTATGGAGAGTCGCAGGCCGCATCTGTCACAGCTGGGTGGGTCGCCATCATATGAAATGCATGCGTGTGTTCTGTACATGTGTCCTATTCTAAGTCTGCAAAGTGTTACTTCGGTACAGTGTGTCTTTGATGTGGGTGGCCTGTTACTGAGGTATGGTGTAATCACGTGTAAGTTATCATGTATTTCTAGATCCCAGTAGGCCCTGAGCTTTCTTAGAATTACAGGAACATGCATAGATGAATTAGCACCTTTTGCATGAACAGATGTAGCCAGCTGGTCACCTCTTGGATATTGCGGCGCCCTGGCACTGAGCATACCACAACGTGCTGCTGGGATGCCTAAGCGGTGCATAAAATGAATAGAGCCACAGAATTACTGAATTCCTGTGTTTTTTCAGAGACTTGAAAGCCTTTATGATGCTTAAAAAGTGTGTATACAACTGCCTTGGGTATATTTTAAATTCTTTAATGTGTTTCACAGCCACCAATATTGCATAAGCCTCTGCTATGAAAGTAGTAGTGTCTAACCCTTTGTGGGACAGTGGGACACATATGTCCCACTTTTCCGTCTGCAGGAAAAATTTTCTCCCACATCACCCGTTGCAATTAGCACAATGCTAAGTCACTCATGTCTTGCCGAAGTCATCGTAATCTTGAGGAAAATTCTTTCACCATGCTTTCAAAGGGCGGAAGTGTTAAAATGGCGCTGAACTTTGGCAAATTTTTTTTATCATAGGTTCTGAATTTTCCTCTTCTTCAGATAGAAAGAACCTACCAATGTAAATGCCAGGTAACTGCCTCTTTTTCTGGTTTTTCAGAGGCTATTTTAGCTTCCAGTCATCACGTGTTCTTATAAGTTTGGGCAATCACTTGACGAATAAGTGCATTGAAACACAATTCCCTGCGAAATCGCCATGCTCATACCTCAGCGTGACTGCGGATATTTGTGCGTGGAAATATTTTTCTTGATATCATATAACTCTTGAAAAGTAGGCACATATTCAGGGACATCAGCCATGCTCGAAAATTTTGACAGCCAAAGCAAGGACAGGAAAATGGACAAAAAAATGGTTGGTGCATGCGGTGAGGTAAGCTTTACAAGAACAGACCACGGCGCTATGAAGGCTCACAAGAGGCGCAGGTGCAGGTGGTGTTCTACTGCTGGAAATGAGGTCCGCACAACTTTCCTTAGTCCAACTTGAGAAGTGACACCCTGTGCCACTTGCTTCAGCCGTTTCCATCCCAAATACCCGTTGATGAAATCGCGAGATGGTGCCTTCATGAGACAGTGGGACAGCGTTTTCCCACTTTTTGAAAACACTCCCATGAGTCAGTGGGACATATATGTCCCACTTTTTTTCAGTAAACTACTGGCTTGATTTTGATGAAATTTGTTTTATACTATTTCTTTGTAGTTTATATCAGTGTACCACAGCTGGTTTTTACATCATCATGTCAAAAAATAGGCAAACCTACAAAGGGTTAATGCACTCTAGTAATGTTGTGTACATACCGTAAGATGGTGGTTCTTTGATGGCGCAAGCAACAACATCTCCTTTCCTCGCCTTCGGATGCTTGATCTGCCATCGGAGCTCGCCACTCTGTGTATGTGCCTGCATTCTGTCCGCATTTTCATTATAGTGCAGAGCAGCCAACTGACACCTGCAGAAAACGATTTTGCGTCATTATTGGCAGCCCTGTATTGGTTTACTGAAACTGTCACAGAGCAAGCCCAGATGCAAGTGCCAAAGCATAAATGCATCTGTCACAGATAACCCTCGGCACTGCAGCACAATGTGGCATAGCAATCGGCGAAGAAAGCAGTGGTGCAACAACTTGAAATTTGAGGCAGCACGGCAGTACTAAAATGCAGCTCTTACACACACAAATTCAGCTTCAAAGAATCATTGGAAATGTAAACAGGTGCCTGACTGACATTTTATGCATTATCTTATTAAAATAAAATGGCCACAAGCTGAGAAAGAAAAAACAGTACAAAGGCTGGACGCAAGAAGAGAATCAAACAACACCAGCATTGACGAATGACTGAGTGCAGTTCAATGTGGCAGGAAAATATATAAGATGAACAGGCAAAGAATGAATAGACGTGACTAACAGCACATTGACAAGTAGAGACCGCAGCATAACATCTGCCTCGTCTCAAAACAAAACAGCATGAACCAGCACAATTACGCAATTGTGCTTTCGAAGTGATATTGATGGTTCGTTGACACAAGTGTTTCCCTTCTCGTTTGTTGCAAAAGCTTCCGAAATTTCACACTCTTACCCAGACAGGGTACCTCACAAGAACTGCACAGCACATGAAGAATGGTGCACAGCCGCAGGAAGAACAATGCACTGGTAATGCACTAGCTGTGGACAACCTGACATTACATGTGTGCTCCCTCAGACGGTCATACAGACAGCGCCCCATCTGTCCTGTCTAGGAGCGTCAACACGACAATGAACTAACTAAACGATGTTGTCCACACAGTCACCATAACACATGTCATGTGCTTCTTGACAAAAGTGTGTTGCATTGGATCCTCATTACCGCGCTTGCAGAGACGACTTATCCGGTTAGTTAAAGGGTCAAATAAATAGAAACAATTCTTGTAAATCATATGCATTAGCGCCGGCAATAATGTCGTTCTGCTACAATGCTGTATACCTGCCACTGTGGCTTGGTAGATTAAATACAAGGTCAAATCGTGGCAGAAAATTTTGGATTGAGGTGAAAAGCGAACCTTTGCATAACTGCATTACCATGCACATTGGGGAACCCTATCCTGCTTTAAATTATTCTTGAGCCCTCCACTGCTCAATGTGCATCATAAAAATTTAGTGGTTCCAGCCCATAAAAGCCCAGAACTATATCATTTTACAATGCTTTTGTATATGGTATGATTGCTGCCTCTGAAATGTAAGAATAATTCTTATCAGTGGCTCGCAAAATAAGACAGCAGCCACAAGATAAGTAAAACCGTATAAGATTCCCCTCAAGTAAGCTACCACTGGCAAGCAGTGATATATGAGTATAGGGGTCACTTCACAGAATAATCTTTCATAGTGATGTGAGGTATCCTTAACATCAATTCATTAATTTCAATAAATTAATGCAACTGAAAGGTTTATCACAAAAGATCAGAACACTACACAAAAATATTTATGTACTTTTGCACTAGCTGAATGTGTGAAACTAGTGATTGATACTATACCCTATCACATGTTTGCCACATTCTCAAAATCCATGTACATACCTGGCCAGGATGCCGTGGTAGGAGAAGGCATAGCACTTGGGTGCGAATCTGTTTATAATAGCGTGGAACGATTCCACACCATAGGTCTGAAAGTTTGGCGACATCTGTCTGATGTCTTCCAAAAGACGCTTATTTGACAAGATGCTGCACACCTTGTCATAAGCATCTGTCCCTATAAAAAAAAAGCAGAAAGAAGGGTATTCAAGTGAAGGTTTGAGACTTTGTAAGTGTATCAGTCACACAGTTGACATTTTTTTAAAAGGGGCCCTGCACCACAAATTACGCATATTGTTTTTATCAGCCATTTCCTTGCTATGGGTCTTGATGACTGCTGTGGCACAAGTGAACATGGCGAAAGCAAAGCGTTTGAGATTTTAATATGTTTCCCAAGTGGGTTCCCACACCGAGTGCAGCCTTGTATATCAAAAAAAATTTCTGGGAGCGGAAGTGAGGTATCATGCTGGGAATATGCTGGGCGTGTTGATTAGTTAGAAATAAAGAATACATTGCACATGCTTGCGATCTACTCAGTGTGATGAATTTACAAATTGTGCTGTGTTTCACAGTTTTCAGAGTTGTGAAAAAGACATGAATTTGTGAATTGTGATTTCGAATTCTGAGCAGCCGACATACTTGGTGCAATCGAACAGCCTACACAAAGCGCACACCTCATCAAAACATGGTACTTTGCATGTCTGCATCAGAGCAAAACCATTCATTCCTGTATAAAAAAACACAAAATTTTCTCCTGTCCTCACCGTTTCTAACCCCTCACTTGTCAGCACAGAGACGCCTGCTAACCCATGCAGTACATAATCCGGCAGAAAGTGTGGTGGCCGCTCGCGGCATGAAGGCCACAATCTGCTGCATTGATCTTGTACAACATAGTGTGAGCCGTGTTTTCACTGGAACTAGATTAATACGTAACTGGGCGAGTGGAATACAAAAAGGTATGCCAATTTCTGTCCTCTGATTTCATTTGCAGTTGTAAGCTTCAAAGCTGTATGCTGTTGCATGCGCCTATCTCCAAAATTCTTCTTGCATTCAATTCAAGACAATACAAGGGACACGTTGCAATGCAACACTTGGCTAGTAACGTTTGGGTGCATAGCCCCTTTAGTGTTTTTGAAAATTTGACTCCACACATCAGCACTACATTACCTGGTTGCAACCATTTTCTCGGCTCCAATTCATTGTGCTGGCACTTTGGGTACAGCACACTGTGTCCCTCGTGCTTGTCCTTGATGTGGTTGAGGACGGACATCCAAACAGCCACAGCCATATCACCATCACCACCACCAACTTTCACGGAAAAGTAGAGGTGTGAATTGATTGATTTTATCCAAGGGCCGATGGCTTCACAGCCTCTAGATTTAGTGGCTGCCACAAGTTGCTTCTTAAGACCTGCACAGATAGGAGTTTACATAGCATCATCAATTGTGAAAAAAAAAATGTGTTCCATACTCATCGCCATGACAATGAGTGGCACTGGCTAACATTTCCAGAATTACGCACAGAAATACTCAATAAATTGGATGGGGGAACGACCGTTGTCATAGGCTAGCCATAGGTCGGCAAGCTCACTCATGAGTAGACTCACTCAGACTCAGATTGAGCCGTGAGTCTGAATGATTCTGGGTGAGTAATATTTTGGTGGGCTTGAGTCCGAGTGAGTCCGGTTGAGAAAAATTTTAGTGAGCCTGAGCCCGAGTTAGTCCGATTGACGAAAATTTTGGTGAGTCTGAGTCCGAGTGAGCCCTAAGCGCAAAATATATTTCTTGAGTGACTCTGAATGAGCTTCAAACTTTTTTGCCGATCTATGAGCCATCTACACAACTTCAACATTACTATCAGCCTTATGTCGGTTCATGTTTATACTCGTGTCGACTCAACATACTTCAAAGCACTAGCGTTCATATGCCAGCTCATTATTTATTAATCAGAGGCATGAGTTGCGAAAAAGTGGGGGGAGTTGGTTGACCTCCCCCCACAAAGTCTTTCACAGGAAGTTCTTGATAAAAATATCTCGCGTGAGTCACCTATTCCAATAAATATGTCCTTACTGCATTGCAACCACTGATGACTTATATTTGAAAATACGAGATCAAAATGCACCGAGTAGAGCACCAATTATGCGAGATATTAGTGTTAAAGAGCATTGACACCGTGGTCGAAAAAGCCATTTGCTAATGGACTCATGAGTCGACTCACTCCGACTCAGATAGAGCCGTGAGTCTGAGTGAGTTCGAGTGAGTAATGTTTTGGTGAACTTGAGTCTGAGTGAGACCGGCTGAGGAAAATTTTAGTAAGTCTGAGTCTGAGTAAGTCCGGTTGAGGAAAATTTTTGTGAGTCTAAGTTCGAGTGAGCTCTAAGAGCAAAATATACGAGGGTTATTTAAAAAGCAAGGGCCATTCCTTCCCAAAAAATAAATATTCATTAGTAAAAGTTTTTATTGGCGGGTTTAGTTTAGTACAGTCCTACTTCACTTTTCTACATAATCACCGTCAACTTCTAAGCACTCTTCGTACAGCTGCACCCGTTTCTTTAGTCCCTCTGCATTGAAAATTTGCCGCCCGAGAATTCTTTCTTATTTGAGTTGGTCGGTAAGCATTTCTGGTATCCACCTTGCGCACACTTTGTGAAATCTGAGCTTTTCAGTTACAATCATGTAAATTGTAGTGCGGCCAAGAAATTTATCCAACAGACCACTAACTGTCATTCGTCGATCTAATCGCAATTCGCGATCCTTGTTGAACAGTTTCATCGGTCTTGACACCGAGCCTGCCACTCCGCTCTTCGTCGTGCTCATAGCGTGGTCATTTGCGAAGTCTCGACATCATTTGCTGACCTTTCCTTCACTCATCACTGTAGGCCCATAAACTAGGCACAACTCCCCATGAATTTGAGAAGCTGATGATCCTTTTGCATTCAAACATTGAATTACAGCTCCTTGACAACAGGCGGGAGAAGCGATTCTCTTGGACATTTTCATCTCCATTTCCCATCAAGCAGGCAGCCATTGTAGCCAGAACAATAACTTCAATACCTTCTCGAAGAATTAAGAGATAGTGCTGCACAAATAAATTACTATTCTGACATTTAAATATTTAAGTATTAGCAAACGGTCCTTACTTTTTGAATCACCCTTGTATTTCATAAGTGGGTCTGGGTGAGCTCCACATTTTTTTGCCGACCTATGGTCATAGCTCAAAACTGATAGAGCAGCAGACGTGTGGTTCGAAGGTTGGCCCCCACTGAGAGCAAGTCGCTTTTTTGTCCGATTTAATTCATTACCATGTATGTCATAATTACTACACCACATTTAAGATCGACACATACTGTCGGCTACGTCTTCATTAGGTTGTGTACAAAAGAAATGAGCCCTTAATCTATTTCTCTTCTTACATCAGTAGCTAGCACTTCAGTAAATAAAGACTGCCAAACTAACCTTTGCTGACGTGCCACGAATCAATTAGATGGCTGGTACCAGGCCTTACGGTCTTGAAAAACTTTCTCACTTGTGCATGCCTGTCAGTCACCACCTCGTGCACTGGTACACCACTGTCATCAAGGTGCTGCAGTGCCCTCTTGAGTCCTTCGAGCTCCATGTGGTTGCTCGATGCAACCTCGTTTGACTGCACATAAAAAAATATATGAGAATTGAACAAATGCATAAAAAAATACAATTAACACTTAATCATTAGTGCTGAAAGCAATTTGTTACCTGGACAAGCCTGACGTCCACTAGACGATTGACTGTTGTCTCTAACAACGAGTAAGTGCCATACTTGGCAGTATATCCCGGCGAGTCAGCACGGCTGTCCCCAGCCAGCTTTACTCCAGCCGACTTGAGCTGCTCCAGCAGCGCCTGCTGCTGTTGTACCCACACCTGTAAAAGCGTAAGAAAGAAGACTATACAGGCTGAGCACAGTACGCACTTGAGGCAATGAAACTTCCAATACCTAATGGAAGTAGAAAAAAATATTGTTTAAAAGCGAAAGTAAAAAATACTTTCTTGCAAGATATGGATGACGAAGTGCCAAGTACCGAGGCACAAATTCAGCAGCCACCTTGCTTGTTTTTTAAATACACAGTAGCTTACACTTCTATATGCAAAACAGCTGTATAGAGGAGTTTTCTATGCAACCTCTTTTGGTGAAGGTGTCCCAATGACTGCCTACATCACGCTACAAGCACAAAAGTTTGATGCAGCTGCCAACTTGATTCCTCCCTGATGGTTGATGACTGAACCAGTGCATCCCAGCCTTCTCCTGCTAGGCTTATCGCAGTTCCTCATGAAATGAGAACATTCTGCAGTGCTGATGACTGTGATATTGACAGTTAAAATGGGATACCACCATAATGCTTGCCAACATCATCTGTTACTTGAAAGGAAATGCTCAAGTTTGGTTTTCGATGCATTATAGACAGATATGACCGCAGCTAGGAGCTCTGCAAAGAAGAACTACATGACCTATTTGGAAAGCCCCCAGCATATTAGGTAGCTGCCAAGGGCCTACACTCCCACAACAAGCTGTCAACTATACCACACGTGCCACACATTATGGATTTGCTCACTCTCCTGAAAAGCTAACCGTACTGTGACTAAAGCAGAAAAGGTGTGGCACGTTTACAGGCATCACAGACGACGACGTGTTTCACATCCTTATCGTTCAGAGCCACCAGCATATACACTACTGCAGGAATGCCAACATTTAGACGAAACACCACTGCAACTTAATTGTACAATGGTTCACCTGCTTCAGCGTAGCCAACAATATCTGATACCTTGATATACACTGCTCGCCATGAAACTGAAGCACTGATCACAGTAATTGTGAATTCTAATGTTTCGTCAACTAACATGGACCCACACATCATGGCTGACACAACCACACCGGCTGACGCAACCACACCGGCTGACACAACAGCATGGCTGACACAACCACACCGGCTCTAATTTGTCAACTGCAAAGAGGACCCCACCCCTCTTCTGGCTTTTTCCAGCTGCCTGACATTTTTAGCGGCCCCACAAACACAGTCATGCAACGATATTCAATACCTTGCTGACTGCTGGTATCAAGAAGTCCTGCTGTATGCGGTAGTACGTTCTAGCAGAGAAGCAGGCGATGCCAGCATTCTGCAAGAGGCGCAGAGACTGGGTGGGGCTCCCACCAGTGAACAGGATGCTGGCAGCTATGGCGATGTTACCCAGCGCATAGTTGCCGCTCTTTGGCTGGCTCTGCCAGGTCAACAAATGGCCATCTTTGCACAACGTTGTCACAACCACCATGGACCCAAACAGCTGCAAAGAAATTGAAATAATTTTATGCAATATTTTAAGAATGCTCCAGCAACCTCTCTACATGACATTTTTTTGTAGACTTGTGCTGCACCAAAAGGGAAATCTGAGAAGAGAAGCAAGTACTGAATTCCTTCTCAACTTATAGAAAAGGCAAAGAAAGTGGAGTGCAAAGGTTTTCTCGACAAAGTAGCAAGCAAACTGGCATGTAAGATGATTTTGATATACCTCTACTGATGCTTCCGCAGCAAGGCGACATGTTCTGCAGATTTTCATCAGTTCTAGCAGATTTTCTTCATAAATTATGAATTTCCGTACTGCCATTGGCTCCGCTGCTGCTGCTTCTTCCTCAGATGATCTGTAAGCCATGCATTTTTAAGCACTTTAGTCAGCACAATTGTTGTCACACAGTCCCACATGGCATTTGTAGCGAATGCATAATATTAGCTGAGCCTACATGCAGCACTCTGTAGCCACACCACTCTTTGTGCTGGCATTAAAATGAAAACAAAGACACATAGTTGCTCACATGCACTGCAAGCAAAACATTTAGCTTACATTAAAGAATCCATCCAAGAAGGTGCATATGTCTGGTCTGCAGGGTCATCTCTAAAAACAGCCGATTCTTCTTCAGAGTCGCTGAGCAAGACTGGCGTGGACGCTCTTTGATTTGTTTCTTCGAGCAGCTCAAGGTCTGCGAGTGTAATGTCTGTTTGGCACCCTGCAAAGTCAATGACATCAAACACTGCCACTGTAATAGAGTCAAACATAATGTAATAATAATAATAGCTGGGGTTTAACGTCCCAAAACCACGCTATGATTATAAGAGACGCCGTAGTGGAGAGCTCCGGAAATTTCGACCACCTGGGGTTCTTTAACGTGCACCTAAATCTAAGCACACGGGCCTCAAACATTTTCGTCTCCATCGAAAATGCAGCCGCCGCGGCCGGGATTCGATCCCGCGACCTTCGGGTCAGCAGTCGAGCGCCATAACCACTAGATCACCCACATAATGTGGGTGAACAAACACAGCAGCCTTCAGTGAGCTTTCCTGCCTTGAACTTATTCAATGTGGAGTGAAAAGTGGCAAGTTTGACTTATTTACTAGGAAATAATATGACACATAAACAGGAAATTAAAAGATAGAGCACCTCATTCGCATGGTTACTCGGAAGTAAAATGTACCACAAGCATACATTTCATCTCGGAGTACGCTTCGGAATATGAATGAAGCTCCCAATCATAAATGACTTAATGACACATGACAAGGCCAAGGTACGATAAACACGATCAAAAAAAGGCATTTTCAATAACCCTTGCTGTTTCCTATCGCATTTTACGCTGACATACTCTGACGATGTCGCAGAAGTTGCAATGGCAAAAAAGACGCACAGAAATGCTACATGTTTCCAAGTACGAATATTGACGTGAAAAATTGTAATATTATCCCTAGTGAGGGGCATTGATGGTTGCAAGTTTGAAGAAATACTGAAGATGCTATGGGAAGTTTTTAACATGCTTTGAATTCGGCACACTACGAACCACCAGTGTCTAAGAAACACCAACAAGAAAGGGGAGAAGCTCAGTGGGGCAAGAAAAAGTAAAAATTCCACAATACGTTGGAATCTAATTGCCACAAGGTCTCCTTGGGTTTACAAAGAAAGATTGAAATCAGAACTGATGTCTGCGCCTAGAGTCATTCTTTTTTAGCGTGTTTTTATGTCACTTGGAATGGTACATAGTATTGGGAAAAGATTAAATACATCCCAGCCCATGTAATGTGGAACATATTAAAGTTAAATTTTTGTATTTGATTTTCTGCAAGTGTGACGTTGAAGAACTTAAATATTGTCCTTTGCTTTGGTCCCATATTCACTTATTTTTCAACATTCAAGGTGGAAATATTAATAACTGCTAATACCAACATCATACCTGCTACGCACGATTGTGCTGATGCTAAACTCTGCAGATGGCACATTTATGTTCTGAGAAATCCATGGCTTCCTTTCCTATGGTTTAAAGGCACAATGAATTAAAAATCTAGGCCCACTGTTTTGTTTAGCTGCGTAACGTAGCCACATTGCAAATTAATCCTAACATGGAATGCCGTTAGCTGGAACAGTCTTCTTTATTAGGAGCTTGATCAAACACCAAGAGCATTGTCACACCGGAGCCTTTGTAAGCTGCATACTGAAACACTAGCGAAGTGAACTTTGTGGACATGTTAGTACTTGAATTGAACCACCATACTGGGAACAAAATTTTTACACGATAAGAGTCAGTGGCGAGTGTGGTGACACACCTTAAATTAAATCTTACAGCTGTCTCATAACAAAGAATGCACCATAAACACACATACCAATTTCAGCACTCGTTTGAACTGCTTGGACACCGAGGCTTTGCATCTTAGTCGTTGCTGAAGTCTGGGTGGCTTTGGAGGCCAGTTGCACATCGCACTGTGTTTGGGCGTTGTGCTTTTCATTGCACTGTGGGGAAGCTGCCATGTGCATAGCGATCACACTGTCACTGTCGGAAGGAACTTGTGAATCTATGGACAGAAAATTATGCCGAAAACTCAAATGATTTTTAAACCTAATCACATTGGAAGTGTTGGCTTGTAATATTATTATTATTACTTGGTTTGGATACACAAAAAGCATGAAGACAGAGAAAATATGGAGGGAACAGGCTGCCAAGTCCCACATAAAGGGGCACAACGCCTGCCTGCTCCTTCGGGAAGGGGAAACATACATAGAGGAAAGGAAAACAGTAGGAAAGAAAAAAAAACAAATAACATAGACAAGTACGTCAGAAATAAGTAGTCGCATGGAAAAATGTCACCACAATGATTGAGCTGAAAAACGCGTTTTTCTGCTTTACAAGCCGTAAGCGTTTGGAGCTTGAATCAACAAACCTGGGCTTGAGAACTGCGATGTTTCGTCGACGATCGGTGGTTCGTAAGGACTCTCGCACGAAGTCCCACTGACACGAGATTCCTGCAATATATATTGAGAGATACATTTTACTGTAAGTATCGTGACACGTGCGACAGAAATTTCACGCGCATTGCAACCCGCGCGGCCCGAAACAACAGGCATACGCACCTCGCAGCAGAGACGCTTGCATGTAGGCTCTGATGCGGGACTTGCATCGCGATGCTTTGCTGAAGCAACGTACAGCGTGGGCACAGCTTCTGGCTCAAGATATTGCTTCTTTGACAGCTCTATGCCGAACTCAAGGAGGTAGCGATGGTTTCCGGCCCGGTAGCAGTCGGGTCCGAAGTGCAGCGAGCAAATCCGGCTTCGCTTGGCTGGCGTCCAGTCCCAGTTGCGATCGCGACGCACAAAATCTACCCACATTTGCCTCTGCGCTGGGTCATTCGGAAAACTGTGCATGCAAACGTCACCCCCGCTCTTGGTATGACAGCCTTTGACGATACAGCAAGTAGGTGCCATCGCAAAACAGGGATGCGGTGATCGGAACAGGCAATCCAAATCACACTCGCATCCTTTCGCATACACCAGAGATGTTGCAGCGCTCGATCGCTCTCGATGCGACGACGAAGCGTCGCGGCAAAACAGCGCACAGCACTACTACGAATAACGCCAGTCGGCCGAGCACCTGTTGTGAGAGTCGAGAAGGCGCGCGCGCGTCTTTTTTTTTTTCCCATTTTATTTCAGTCGTCATCACAACGTGCACACATATACATGACGTCACAACTTTCGCAAAAGCTGACTTGATACGTCATGCACTGTCCATTGCAGTGGAGCTGCCTTGCAGATGCTGGACGATGAAAACTTTAAAATCAAACTAAAATATTTTATACGTGTTTCCTGGCTCCGGTGTGGGGAGAGCGTCAACACTACATGCCAAGGAAACGATATACGTCCGTATTGCAACACCTCAAAATCGTGTCAGTACTCCTTTAAAGGAGTACTGACACGAACTTTGAATATTTTCGGATTTTTGTTGTAAATAAAAGCACTGGTGTCGAGAACCCTAAAGAGAGTATTCTGGTGCTTCGAAACGCATGGAATATATTTTTAATACTGCTTTCTTAAAAGCCCACTTTCGGTTTCGATTTCGAAGGGGTGGCTTCACACTGACGTATCATGTCAGCTTCAGTCACGTGGGGACAGAAACTCTTGACGTACCAATGCAGCTCTGTCGTCTGCTGTCAGTCGCACGTTGCGCACGCGAACAACGATGGACGAAATGTCGACCAGCGACTCCGACAGCGATTTCGGCCATTTCGGCCGCATGCAAGAAGCTGAGCTCGCAAACCCGGCTAACCACTTCGCGTTCGACCCGTTGGCAAGTTCGTCGGAAGAAGAATCGCACGACAGCACCGACAACTCTTTGCAAGGAGCCTTGCGAATAGGGAACGTTGAATGGTAAGATCCCTTTATTATGATCAGCGCCTTAGGGAATATTTCACGGGTGAGGAGAAACATTTATTGTGCATGGGGTATCGATTCGCGCGCAGCGAGGGAGTGTGTAGTAATTACTTCGTAGCCTCCGCATTATTTGGCAGCGTTATTCATGCCGCGCAAGTGCACATGTCACGCTTGATTGAGGCCATGATTAGTGCTGCTATCAAAAATGGCGAAGCACAGGCACGCTCCTGCACGAGAAAATCATGGGATATGATGCAGCGAGCACGAATACAGCGCTAGTAATATTATAGCGCAATTTTTGTGGCACGCACGTTTTACGTGCGTCTACGTGCCACACAACGTACGTGCCCCGCACGTTTTCAACAGCCTAAGTGCAACGGCGTTTTTGCGTTTCGCCTGCAAAGTAATGCGGCTTCCGCGCCCGGGATACTAGTTCACTGTACCCGGGATCTGAACCTGCGATCTCGCGCTTAGGACAACGCGCCTAGGCCGACTGACCGCACCGCGGCTTATTCCCTATGGCAAAAAGAAAGATAATAACAATCAAAGAAATTAAGAAATCAAACAAGCATTATTCCGTGCTGTCAGCTGTCTCTTCGAAGATGAGTTCTGCGATCGTACGTATGCCACTTTTTCAGCCGGATTTATATACATATGTCCAAAACATGCAGCTAGGCTTGCAGTTACTCCGCGGGTTGTCCGAAACGCTTATGCACGAGTACTTAGTAGTGAACGAGCGACAAGACGCATGGCTACAAGATAAAATGCGACGACACAGCCCGACTATGCATTTCTTTTTTTCGTACTGGCTATGTCATTATTACGCCCTAGGCAGGACTTACTGATACAGAACCGATGGCAAAAAAGAATACCGTGCGACATAACAACGGTTTATCTGATCAAGATGAAAGTAAAGTGTACAGAAATACTAAAAGCCACCCCCCCCCCCCCCCCCACACAAAATGGCCGAGGTGGAAATGACTGCAGAAAAATAAGTGCAGGTAGAGGAAAAAAAGAAAGACAGCGACACCATCATTGCCTCTGAGGCTCTCGTATTCAAAACAAAGTGCCAAGTACAGTGGTTGATGGTAATATTGATAATGCTAAAATAATTACTACAGGTGCCAGTGTGGAAGCTGTCAAGCAATGGAGACAGAAGTTGAATCCTTATGCTGCCATGAAATTCAGAAAGTGCACGCTCTTATGCCAGAAAATGAGCAGTGCATTACTGCCCATCAAACTTTCCAGCGGGGATGCTTGGACGTCAATGTCCTGCAAATAGCCTATTATGCACTCATGGAGGATCGTCCAGGCATCGTTGCAGCCCCAGAAATTCACAGGTAACAGCACATCTTGCCATTTTATTTATAAACAGCAAAGGTCCACACAGTCTGTTCTCGAAACATCGCATAACATTGTGTCATCAGTCCACCACATTTACCATATCTATATTTTGGTACCACAAGAGGAGAGAAAAGCAATAGCAACCAATATGAACATATGACATTTTTTTTCATCCTGTATACTTTTTCAATATTCCACAGTAATTAAAAGCTAGTATGCATTGTGGTGAAACTTCCATGCAATGGTAACATAGTAACAGTTTGATTCAACTTGATGAAAAGACAAGTTTGGCGTGAAAACGTTTTTTTTTTTATATACAAGGAGTTACAATTGAAGTGTGTTGGCACCACAGTACCCCAGATTAAAAATATAACTGCACATATACACATGACAGCTGCTTGTTAGGCAGCTGCAGTGCTGGCCTAGTTGCATATCCTCAATGGTGCATGATGCTTACGTTTCAGGCGTTACAGGTACACTGCGTACCGACAGTTTGTGCGATGGGTGTGGCACCGTCTCGGCCGAAGGAAAAGAACAGTGCTACCAAGCTGTGTTGTAGCAGCAGTGCGGGACGCTTTCCCTTCCGAAAGCTACACTGGCTTCAAGTACCCTGAATATTAACTGGATAAAATGTTTATAGAGTACTCGAACAAATTCTTTGACCTGATTTTCACACAGTGTTATTACTTTTCCAAAGACCACAGTAACATGCATTGAGTGCACAATTTGTCATGTAATGTGTGAGACAATCAAGCACTGATGTCCACCATACACAAGCATTTAATGAAAGACCTTGATGCTTTCAGCATGAGGAGCACACACAATACAGATATACTGTTGTGGGAAACAGAGAATAATTACACCAGAGGACAGCATCACAATAGACTCATAAAATATATTTATACAAGAACTAGCATGACATGATAATCATTTTTCTGAGCTCATATGACATATTTCTCTTCCCAAACAAACTGAATTAGTATGAGTGGCCCGACTATGCATCCATGGCAGTCGCATTTCAATGGAGGTGAAAATGCTAGACGCCAGTGTACTTAAATTTAGGTGCTTGTGAAAGAACACCACATGGTTGAAATTTCTGGCGTGCATAACAATCTTGTCGTGGTTATGGCCCATGAAACCACAGACATTACTGTTATTACTATTAAGCATTCATTGGTGTGTGAAGACTTTGTTCAAGATTTGCTTTTCCTGAAGCTCTAATTTCATGCGATCACATTTTAAAACACAACATCAGGTGAACTGCATTCAAACTGCAATCTGGACAGAGAATTGTGCTTGAAAGCAATTGTAAAAAAGTAAGCAAGTCATAAAAATGCCAGTATTTTAAGGTGTGCAAAAGAGCCATACATGTGTGTGTCAGCTCAGAATATGCTTGCAAAACACGGAAATTTAGTTTCATATCTGACGTATTTGTTATTCACAATGTCAACAGCTGGAGCACAAAGCACCTGATAAAAAACAAGAAAACTGCTTACCAGCACCCGTGAAATGTAACAGATTTCAGGCCGAGAATATTGCTATTCTCATCTGAAGAATACCAATGGGAAAATGGTGAACTTTTTTGTTTGTAGTGCTGATTGCGGATATTTTTTTGTACAGCATAATATTTCGACCATGCTTGCTTGTTTCATCCTAGCAACCGCGCATGCATTTCTTTAGTCTCTTAATCAATTTCATACACTTTTTTTTGTTCAAAAATTTTCTGTTCTGAGAATGTGTTGTTATGCAGACACTCGGCTCTACACCAAAGACAAAATTTATTTATTCCCCAATGGCAACTCATTCAGTGGGACAGCAAAATAATGATTCCTGGAGATGGGAGTACGTTATGAAAGACACAAATATTTGACACTGACATGTTCGGACACGTAATGCAACCGAAAAAGAGACCTGCGATCTAGTCAGAGGCACATTGTTGCAGCTATTCATACCCTTGCAATATGAACATGGTATGGATGTTACCTAGGTACAACAAGCACACGAAGGCATGTTTAACATTGAGAGTGCAAAGCAGTTAACTCAAAGTCTGATTAACAGTTATTTTTCAAAAGATTCATGTACTGAAAACTTATAAAGTCGCGTCATTTTTCGAACCCCATTACAGCAGCATATGTTGGCATTTATTGAAAGGGAAACGCACAAATTTTCTCGGGTTTCATCAGAAATTTGTTCAAACTTGTTGTATTATTTGAAGTAATTTGACATTACTTAAGAGAGCAATGCTGATTTGTTTAAAAGAGTCCTGACACAAAAGTTTTCGCCCCGCGTTTTTTTGCTGCAATGTGTTGCTGTAGGCCTGTTAGTCATAACACGGCACATCGTTTGCTGCAACACTCATGAGATAATTAATTACAAGCTCCTCATTACCGACACAGCCTCAGTTTTGGTTTGACAGAGCTCCAAAAACGACAAGCCGCCGGGTGCAACTATCACCACCTAGCGAGTGAAACGGTTGGTCACGTGAGCACACAGAACAGTGACGCATTTCCATGCGGTCTGTCGTCGCCGGGCCCATCGTCGTTCGATGGCGACGATTTTCTTGCGGCGGGGATGGAAGGAATTTTCGACGCGGCGAATCACTTCAGGTTTGACCCGCTGGCGAGGAGCGATTCGTCGGGAAGCGCGTCAGAACAGAAATGGCGGCTACGACGTCATCATAACTTGTACTGGCTGCAACAGTTACGTAGGGGAAGTAGGGAGGTCACCTTGGGTCACCTCCGAGGGTGTCAATGCACCAGGTGCGGCCTATAATGCTGGATTGCGCTCGCGAACTTCAAAATTCATATAAAATACCTTCCAAGCTTTATTCGCTGTCGATATTTTGCAGATGGTACACGCACGTACACAGGAATCGATCCAGCAGGCTATCTTGGCCGCGAAATTTTGTGCCAGTACCCCTTTAAGAAAATTCTGAACTAGCCATACTTTAAAACGATAACACTGTCTTCGAAAACACAATATTTTTAAATGAGTTTCCTGGCTTCCCCCAAAAAATATTGTTTATATATATATACATATAAGCATCCGGTATTATTGCCAAACATATGAACAAAAATTTACACTGATTTGAGCTCCTCTAATACGCAAGTACATGCATGTCAACAAGAAACATTAATTGTAGAGCTCGCAGTGATTTCATTTCATTCTGTGCATGGAACACGTGCTGTGGTTGGTTTTTTCTCCCTTTGTTGCAATCGTTTAAACATGAAGCACGCAGGCCTGACGCAGCATGACCGTCACGTCAATGAATTTCACTGCATCACAGTCCCAATAGTTGAAAAGTTGGGAGAAGTGAGAGAAGTGTACCATAAGTGGGAAAAAATTGACAGCTGTGACGACACTTATTAAAAACCTTCTGCAAACTCTGCTTCCGATATCGCTTTGTCCATTGCGAGTGTGAATTGAATGTAATCTTCATAACATTAGAATGTCTAAATAGGGGCACTTCTGCTTCCTTACAATACCCTGAGTGTGAAGCGTAGTCATCCTCACGACTCAGGGGGCAGGCAGAATGACGGGGTAGTAGTATGATTTCAGGTGGCCCACGTGTACTGTCTCGAGCCCCGAATTACACACGTCTGGCATGTTGTGAGTAGCTCGACGACGTCATTACAGGCTAGGTTGCATCGATGATATGACAAGGACTGTGATAACGAGCAAGTAGTTTGGAAGAGAGGCCAGGTACGTGAGGTGGCATCAAGAGGCAACCGGGTGTGTGTTGAGTGCCTTGGATTTAGGATACTGTGGTAGCAACTGACTGAAATCATCGCATGGATGTCGTCTCATCGCCAGAAGAAGAGGACAATGAGCATCTGTCGCGCGAGTCAGTCGGCCACAGCTCTAGCCTGAGCTGCCTGGGTGGGACCCGCGTTCCCGACCAAATGTGCGGCAACCAAGGACTTGTGCCCTGGGTCCTGTGCACAACAGGCATCGACGTGTTTCGGTGAGGCCGGTATCCTAGGCCGCTACTGTGCTGGGCAATGTTCCAGACCACCTGGCACTGGGCCTTCGTCCCGACGCATGCCTGGACCATCGGTGACAACATCTCCTCGCGGTCAACGTGCCGTGAGTGTGCCGTTGCTGCGCTGATAGACACTACCCACTAGACGTAGACTGACGTGTGTGTCATATGTATGCGCTTGTGCAACGTGCTCGTCAGTTCCATCCCGCGTCCACATTAAAACCTCTATGTTGCCATGAGATCTTATCTGTGTGTAAGAGGCCTGAACACACAACAACATCACAGATACTCCTCACTAGCTAGCTACATCTGAAACCGTGAAACATGAGCTTCAACAATAGCTGCTTTGTCAACTGGACCATAGGTGCTTGACAGGTGTGGTGGCTGTGATGTAGTGCCACTTCTGCCAGCACTCCCCGCAGTAACCAGCTCCTCAACGGCGGATAGAAGGTGGCTCAGGTAACCTGCAAACACAATGCGTTTACAAATAGAGCAATCAGTCGCTTTAGAAGACGCATAGACTGAGAAGCAGCAGATAAAAAACGCCATTTCACTAGCTTGGCAAGCATATGCACCATCTCATGCATACATACTAACGGTGCTATGTTGGCAAGAGCGAAATTATTTTTCTTTCATGATGCTCTGTTCATCGCTAAGTGTCACAGTTATTTTGATGCTTCTTTCATTTTGCCCACATTACATTTGCTGTCGAAATGGTACTGGAAATGCTTGTTCCTATTGGCTTGTAGTTTTGGCATTCCAGCAAAAGAAGTATGGAGAGTCGCAGGCCGCATCTGTCACAGCTGGGTGGGTCGCCATCATATGAAATGCATGCGTGTGTTCTGTACATGTGTCCTATTCTAAGTCTGCAAAGTGTTACTTCGGTACAGTGTGTCTTTGATGTGGGTGGCCTGTTACTGAGGTATGGTGTAATCACGTGTAAGTTATCATGTATTTCTAGATCCCAGTAGGCCCTGAGCTTTCTTAGAATTACAGGAACATGCATAGATGAATTAGCACCTTTTGCATGAACAGATGTAGCCAGCTGGTCACCTCTTGGATATTGCGGCGCCCTGGCACTGAGCATACCACAACGTGCTGCTGGGATGCCTAAGCGGTGCATAAAATGAATAGAGCCACAGAATTACTGAATTCCTGTGTTTTTTCAGAGACTTGAAAGCCTTTATGATGCTTAAAAAGTGTGTATACAACTGCCTTGGGTATATTTTAAATTCTTTAATGTGTTTCACAGCCACCAATATTGCATAAGCCTCTGCTATGAAAGTAGTAGTGTCTAACCCTTTGTGGGACAGTGGGACACATATGTCCCACTTTTCCGTCTGCAGGAAAAATTTTCTCCCACATCACCCGTTGCAATTAGCACAATGCTAAGTCACTCATGTCTTGCCGAAGTCATCGTAATCTTGAGGAAAATTCTTTCACCATGCTTTCAAAGGGCGGAAGTGTTAAAATGGCGCTGAACTTTGGCAAATTTTTTTTATCATAGGTTCTGAATTTTCCTCTTCTTCAGATAGAAAGAACC
>NW_023616427.1:0-59999 GCF_013339695.2 Rhipicephalus sanguineus
GGCTTAGGTCAACATGCTCCGCGTGCGACGTTCGTAGAGAAAAACCTGACTGTTGAAATTTGAAAAATCTTTTAACCGTTCGAATGAAGTTTCGATCATGACCGACTCCAAAGGGTCATATTTGCTTAATTAACCACATAAACCCGACAATAAAAACACAGAGATAAGCGTTCCCAGTGCCTTCCATTGCGCTGAAATGCACTGGGGCGCTGTAAACGCTGTTTTATCATTAGTCGTCTTCAGCGTCATAACAAGTAAAAAAAATCGGCAGATCCCACGCAGTGTGGGAATCAATGTAATGCGAAGCAGCCAGCAAAGAGCTAAAATACATCGTCTTAATTGTCATTGAGGCTAATGAAGTCACTCATGTCGTGACATCTAGTTCGCCATATATCGCGAGATTGTCATACATGCATGTGTGTGCAATGTGGTATATGCCATAATAATGAAACATATATTCAGCTACATATATAGGATGCGCGACCTGCTATTTATGTTCGGCACTCCTGTCATGCCATACCAATTTAGGAATATATGCAGTTAACAAAATGTCCGCGAGTGCACCATGAGCGCGGCGTCTAAATCATACCTACATGACATGCATGTCATGGCTTTCGTGTTACCACCTGTCATTTATGTGCGCCACACAGACGTCGGGCAATACCAATTTCGGTCTATATCAAGCTAGCGAAACGGCCGCCAGCGCACTAGAGCATGGCACGTAAGTCATACTGTGCATGACATTCCTGTCGCGATTTTCATGTTACCACCTGTTATTCTGCTCGTGACACAGTCACGTTGCGCGATACTAATTTTGGTATATATCAAGCTAGCGAAACGGCCGCCAGAGCTCTATGAGCATGGCACGTAAGTCATACTGTGCATGGCATTCGTGTCATGATTTTCATGTACCACTTGCTCGTGACACAGTCACGTCGCGCGATACCAATTTGGTATATATCAAGCTAGCGAAACGGCCGCAAGCGCACTATGAGCGTGGCACGTAAGTCATGCTGTGCATGACATGCGTGTCATGATTTGTACGCTAGGACCGGTCACTCATTGTTCGTCATACACTATTGTCATGAATACCAATTTGGTATAAAGCAAAACCGAAACGGCCGCAAAAACACCAAAACAGTGGCATGTAAATCATGACGTTCATGACATGAATATCACCATTTTCATGTTATTACTTGTCATTTGTGTTCGTCGTAGTCATGTTTCACCATAACAATCTTGGTGTAAATCATATTAACTGAACGGCCAGGAGAGGAAAAGTCGTAGGCGAATAGATAGATAGATAGATAGATAGAGAGATAGATAGAGATAGATAGATAGATAGATAGATAGATAGATGATAGATAGATAGATAGAGTAGATGATAGATAGATAGATAGATAGATAGATAGATAGATAGATAGATAGATAGATAGATAGATAGATAGATAGATAGATACTCTCAAAGTCGCAGAAGTTCGCTAAGAAATGCTTCGCATTTAAAAGTACTCTTCACTGTATATATGCGTGCTTAATAATGACTGGTCATCGCTCGCGGTATACCGGCACATCGATATGGATCAGGAGCAGGAGTATAGCTACATTTTAATCCTTAAAGCCAGATGAGTGTATGAGCATCCCACTCTCTGAGGAAGGTAGAGTAAAAAGCACATTTCACTCTCGCCTTTCATAGAGAGTTAAAATGCATTTCACTCCAGCCGACGCTTTGCGAGAGCAGACGAGCGCTCTGAACAGTCATTCGTTTTTTAGTGCTGTGATACCCTCACAAGTTTTTAGAATACAGCTTTTCTTGTTAGTTGCCTGCATGCACATTGAACCCATCCCCTCTGTTGCATCTAGTGGGTCTGAGAATATTTTACAAGTAAACATACTGCTGGAATTTGAACAGAGGAATCACACAGCGATTACTGATGATTACGTTTTTTATTACATCGAAATACCTCTGTTTGCCCTGTATTGGAGGCGTAGGGGGATCCGTTTCCGCTGAAGCAGCGCAATGCTGTGCAAACCTCGGTAGCGAGCGACATAGATATGAGGATCTGGGTGGACGAAGTCACGCTCACATTCTGCGAAATCGGCTGGGACGCTGCGAGCGCTGATGGTTTAGATGAGTAGACTTTAAATATTAGCGTCAAACAGGGTAAAGCTTTGAGGTGCGACGAATGATAGTAATACAGTAACATTTATGGATGCTGTGGTTGTGTTGGCGCGTTCATCTTGAACGGGTTGAGGTGTGCGTTGTAGCAACACGGTTTTCACATTTTAAACTCTGGGTTGCATTTTGCCGTGCTCCGTAATTCAACGCGAAGCACAATCTCCTGTTCCGGAATTAGGCTGACTAAGGGAACCTTGACCTTCAAGGGCAGTTCGTATCATTGCACACGCTAAACTCGAAAAATCTAACCAGCTTGGACAAGGCGACCTTAAGCTCCAGCAGGCCAAACGTTTCCCGATGCACTCTCGCGGCCCGATGCCGAAGGCGAGCACTGATGCTAGTACAGCGGCACCATCGGTTCCCTCTACGAAACGGTCAGGATCGAAGCTGTACGGGTCGACCCACAGGTCGGAGCTGTGAAGAACGTTCCACGTAGGGAGAATGACGTGCGAGCCTCGTGGTATCACGTGACCCGTCGCCACACGAGTGTCCTCTGACACAAGCGTGCGGTGGTCAACACGAGAGGCGGGTGCAGCCTCAGACATTCGCTTATGACCACATCGAAACGCTTGAGCGTTTGCAGCTCTTCGTACGTGAGCCTTTCGCGGTCAGGAAACGCGGCCCAGATCGTTGTAAAGTGTTCGCTGTTCGTCCGGCATGCATCGCCAGCTCGTAAAGAAGAAACGCTAGCGTGCAAGCAGTGGTGTCGAATCCGGCTCCTAAAAGGACGAAGCAGTGACATGACGTGCCTGTCTGATGAAACATGGCTGTGGTCTGGCGTTGCGCGGCGTCGTTGAACCAGGAGGGCTGCTGTCTTTTGTACAGCTGAACTAGTTTCTGGGCATCGAGCATGAGCTGAACGATGTCAGGCACAGTGGCTGCCGCCCTCTTGCGCGACTCAAGCAGTCGCTGAAGGTGTTCCTCAACGCGAGCAAACAGTTTTCCGTAGCTAAGGAAAGGAAAATGTACGACAGGACGACACCGAGAAATGGTGCCACCATGCACGCGTCGTGATCCAGTTGCCAGAGTCGGTGAGGATTTCGCAACGGTCTCGATGACGGGGTCTCTCTTGTTTCTTTGGCAATCAGCTGTTAGCAGGGGAATAAAAATGTGACAAGTTTATTTCACAGATACAAAATATCGCAGACATTTTCAATAGCACGCAGAAAAAAGGCGGCCATAGAAGGGAGGGTCCTGCGCGGAGAGACCTCCTGTATGCTAACATTCGCCGACAGGCCAATGCACATAAGTGCTCTATAGTCGAGCTTTAATGAGGGAAACAGAAGCTCTATACGTGCTATTTCACATAGGAACACGCTCAGACGAAGGCTATGGAGAAGATCATTTTGAATTAAATTGCTTATTTCTTATATCCCTCGGTCACAATTTTAAAACACTTTTCTTCTATTTTAAGTGTTTGAATAAAGTATTATCATAATAACAATACCATCGTCAATTAAAGAAAATCCATCCAGCTCCACTTCGCGAACACTGTCTAAACAGGGAAGATGATGCCCTTCCTTCATCATACTACATCGTACTTCTACGTTTTCAAGTCTTCCTTTCGTTCAAGTCTTCTCCTTCGGCCTCTGATGCGTGAAGATCGCGGTTGGCTCGGAGACGACACGCCCGTCCTCGCATCAGCTGTCGCTGACGCTCACGTAGTACGGCTTCTTCATCGGGAGAATGAGAAATGATTGCTATCTTGAAAGCGCGAGCATCTGAATACTGACATTGACACGTTATTTTACACTCCACTGAACCTCACCGTCACCCCATCTTGGCGCGTTTCTCGAAAGTTCACCCCTCGACATCATCGCCTCTCGCAGCAAATGGAGCCCTCCCCTTCCTACCGAGCCTCACTCTCGTCACTCCGCGACGCCACGTGATCACCGCTACCACAACCCCGGACATGAAAGCCCGGACATGAAATTAAGCTTTAATTTCAGAAATATATTTAAAAACTATCCGGTTCTTGGCCAATCACACAGCGTGGGTGTGTGCCAGATTTTCAAGGATCGACTCTACTTTACTCTACTCTACAGATGGCCACGCTATTCTTGGTTTTGCCTGCGTGACGCCAAGCTACGACAGCATACAATGACAGCATATGGCAGGCTTGGCCACAAAAGTGCTCCGCACTTGGAATCTTGCGTAAGAAAGGCGCGAGAACTTCTAAACTCGTTCGGCTGTGCCGCTGCGATCTGTAGTGATTCAAATGTTTTAAGACTTGCGATAAAATACACAGTTGGCGCAGAGAGCTGAAATCGGTACGGAAATGATTCCAAGAACTTGCTTTAATGGCTCAATTTGTCTATACGAAATAGCCAAACCATCTTAGGGTCGCTTTAAAAAATGAACTCTTTTCTCCTTGACGCTGATGGCGTTAACACCGTTGTGACAATTTATACCGAAGTGCGTCAAGATGACGCCTCATTTAAATAGTCATGCTTGTTCTGTATGTTGAGCAGCCATAATTGATGCACGCAAGTCGTTTTATTTATATTTTTAGCTTTCTCGATTGACCTAATGTTTGGTATTGGCTGTTCACCATATGTACAGTCTGATTCTTAGCAAGAACTCTTGCGTGGTACGCTACATTTCTGTCACAGACGCTTGTCCAAGTTTGTCTCTCTTAAAAACCTCAGCAGTGCCTTCGTCGCCTTCAGCTGCGGTGTCTTGTTGACGACATGTAAGAATAGTTTCAACAGACATTTGTCTGCTGTCAAGCAAACCGGTTTTCCTAAGCTGGTTCACCTCCCTGCCTTTCCTTCTCTTCTATTTCTTCTCTCTTCTTGGCAAGAACTCTGTCATCGCTTCTATGCTGTAATAGTTTTGTTACTTGTTTTTAGTCATTCTATTTAATGCCCTCGAGGCCCTTAGTGTGAATAAATAGGTACAGAAATAAATAAATAATAAATAAATAAATAATAATAGATGAATTTCGTCATCAGTATGATGATTATATGTGGATTTTAATGGCGCAAGGGTCATGCGTGGCCAAAGAGCGCCAAAACATGATAAAAGTGTAGCAATGGTCGGTGGTTTACAATGGTATGTAAGGGATGTGAGCTATGTGGTGTTACGTGGCTGTATAGGGGCCTAAAATTCCGCGCCCTAGGGCGGGTAAAACGTATAAGCATTATAATCATGAGCGGGACGTGAAGTGTGTGTTTCGTCATCAGTATCAAAGAAAACCATGCGACAGTGCCCATGCATGTAGGTAGATGCTCCCGACCTCCATCTTTCTATTTAATGATGAAATATGACAAACATGAGTCGTATGCGTACCAAATTATGTTGTAGGATGGTTACCTTCAAATCACACCAGCGCTACAAATTACAGAAAGAGCTACTTCGACGTAAACGAGGAGGTAAACTCACAAAGATTCTCCGTTTTAAGTGCACTTTATCATTGAACGACCACCCTCCGATGCACGTCGAGCATTATGATAACCGCGACTTGGTCTTACAAGCAAATGTAGCGTTAGTAATTTATATGTATATGACTCTGATTTCAGAGCATTTCTTACAGGTGTAACATAAGCTACAGTCCACCTTCGAAACAAATGCTACATAATTGCCAGGTTTCACTGCGATGTCTGTGGCATCAAGTAACCATAGAAGTGCCGAATGCGGGAAGGAAATGAATTTTTTAGGCGCACGCTAATCGTAGAACTTGCACACAGCGTTCGCCCAGACAAGTGACAGCGTGCTAAAAGCTGTCCGCTAGACTGTTAACACGACAGTTGAAACCGCCGCTATTCCAAGGTATATGTTTAAGTATACACGCTTTGGGAAACACAAACTTGTATCCTAAGTATCAGTTATCACCTCCTATCAAACCTTTCTAAGAGCGTCGGAATGCGACGACGTGTGCTTAAAGTAGCTTACCGTTTTAAATTCTACATTTCGGGTTGAATAAGTGAAAATGAACCCGGCTGAAATAAATAAAACACAATTCGTTTTTTCGCTCTCTGTCTCTCTCGCTATATCTCTCACGATTATTCATTTCACACAACATTAAGATATTTACGAATAATTGTCGTAATATTATTAATATTATAACTTATCAATAAGTTCAAACGTCGCTTCGGGGGTACGTAACTCCGCGGTTACGCCCGTGTGATGCACGCACATACAGAAAAAAAGGAGTGGACTTTTTCAGTGGCAATATGGTGAATGTTTGCTCATGCAACACCTGTTCAGAAAGAATTAGCTAGAAGACTGCTTTATGCAGTCATTAATTCAGGTTTACCTATTCTTTCAGCGTGGTGACTGTCGAAGTCCAATTTGCCCACTAAATACATGACCGTGTGTTGAGGCGCTTTCTTATGAAAGCGAACGAATACGTAGTCACTCTGAGTATTATGGGCGAACAGCGACACCGTTAACAATCTCCAATGCAATTTGCTCTGGATATCACAGTCGCGGTGGGACTAAAAACACGCAACAAAATGTTCGTGACACGCTGCGGGAGGGAAAAAAAGGCATGATTGTACAATAGGCGAACACCATGATCGCACCTGCCAGCCGAGGGCGCACTTTGTGATGATATCCAAAGAAAGACCTTGGCAGATTGCTGAAATGTTCGCGGTGGCGTATCCATCACACGCCACGCACTCACGCAGGATGTCCTTGGTGATGTCGCAACACTGATGGATGGTGTCGAGCATGCGTTTTATCTTGGCCGAGGTGAAACTTGGATTCAGCATACCGCGGACGCTCTTCCAATCGTCTCCTGCGTGGACAAAAACGCTTAAAATATTTTCGCAGTGAATCCTTCCTGACCCATGCAAATAGCTAAGCAACTGAATTGCATACAGGCAGCGGCGTAGACATAGAGGGGAGGAGGTGGTATGGGACCTGAGGTATGTATTTATGTAAAGCAATTCTGAAGTCGAGGTAAACTTCAAAACTGTTGAGGAGGTTCGACATATTCGGGAAGACCCTTCACCACTGACAACAAAACGCGTTTGGAGGCCCATGGTGAATCTCAATAAAAAAGTGTAGAATTTGTATTCAACTAAAAAAAACACGAATGTAAGATGAACTCGATAGGAAGCAGAAGTTCCATGTGTTTAGGCGGTTTGAGGAGCGCCGGGGAACCAATGGGAGACTATAAGGAATCACAGAAGCACTAGCATTCAGTGCAGGTGGACGCGATAACTAAAGTGGGCAGCAAATAATCAAGAAACCTAGAGGGCGTGGGTTCGATTCCCAGCTACGGCGGCCGCATCTTTTTCGATGGGGCGAAATTCAAAGAATACCCGTGTCCTTAGATTTAGTTGCACGTTAGTGCACCCCAGCTGATACCAGTCACTGTAGGTTAACTATCCCCAGTCCCCGCTACGGCGTGTCTCGCAATAATTTTGGCACGCAAAACTACAGCTGTGGTTAACTGCAAAATACGGAGATGTAGCTTTATCCAATAAACAAAGAAACAAAAAGCTACAGACATTATACCGCGTTTCGATAAATCTAACAAAAAAGTGAGGCGCCGTTCCACTATCGAGAAAATGGAGGCAAGCGAAGCTTCGCCTGTGCGGGCCTCACTGTCACAAACGAGCGCTTAATTAGGCGCGCGCCGCAGCTTTCAGACGACACCATGATCACGGCACCAACAGTTCCCTCAACAAGCACGCGCAACGGAAAAAAAACAACTATCAGAAGACGCCGCGAGCGCGTCTCTCCTCCCACTCTAAACGGCCGC
Organism: Rhipicephalus sanguineus; assembly: GCF_013339695.2. Lineage (NCBI taxonomy): Eukaryota > Metazoa > Arthropoda > Arachnida > Ixodida > Ixodidae > Rhipicephalus > Rhipicephalus sanguineus. Next base: position 7,890 of record NW_023616427.1, read on the forward strand.
CGGGAACTAGCAGACTCGGATCAAACGCCCGGCAAAGTCTGGAAAGACCACGAAAGAAAACATGATGCAACGCCGAGTGACGCCACGGCGAGTGTAACCGGCGAGGAGATTCTATCTCTTTCCCTAGCTTCGGCTCTGCTGCACGCCAAAGAAGAACCTGAAGCTTCTGGATCCCGAGGGCGAGGAAATATAAGCGTGCAGCGACGGGGGTCAGTCAGAGTCTGGAGATGGTGAAGAAGTTATGTCGTTGAAATGAGAGAGGTTCGGTCGGCCAAAGAAGACGTGTTTTATGATGTAGTGCGGTCAGTCGATATGGAAGAATCCGGTGATTACGCGGTGTGAGAAGTGAAAAGTTGCGTGAGTGTTTCTTGGTAGAGAAACATTTTGGATGGAGCCGACGAGCGATGAGAACAACGACGCTCAGCGCTGAGTTCGTGTGTTTCCTGGAAGAGAAACATTCGAGATGCATTCCAAGAATTGTGTGCTGCATTCGTTTGGTGAATATGCAAAGCTTTAAGTGTTCTTGAATAGTTTGTAAGGCATGATGTTTCATTTGTAGCGCGGATTGTTTGGCTTTTTCGCGTTGTTTTAAACACCATCTGAGAGATAGTGGGAGTTGTGATTGATTCCAGCCGAGTGGGCATGTTCTTGTGTTGCTTGTACTGGCTTAACTGAAGATATATTTGTTTGTGTTATTAATTCCTGGGTCTGACTCTGTCTTTGGATTACAACCGGCGTTCGCTGCTGTACTAAAAGGACCTACCCTAAATTGTCCGCGCTACATGGTGCGTTTCGGGCAGCCTACACGTGAGCCCTTGGAATTTGCCCGGCGATTGTCTCCCCATTGATGGGATCAGTAACACTGACCTACCACTCTTTCTTTCTTTCTTTCTTTCTTTCTTTCTTTCTTTCTTTCTTTCTTTCTTTCTTTTTCTTTCTTTCTTTCTCATTGCACAATGCTCCCTCTTAACGTTTTGCTTCAGCAACACCGGGAATCGGCATCCACGCGCTTAACATAGCAACACAATTCTGATTCTACAGGCAACAACGACGGTCACGCGTTCATCTCCAGGCAGCAATGAAATGTGACAACGTGAAATGACAAGTCACCTCGATTAAAGATCAGATTGCCATATCTTAAACGACTCATCGAGGACAAGTCCGCGATCAGGAGAGTATATAGTCTATTGGAAAATACGAATGTCACTGGCGCATCTTCTCTGGTGAAATTCATGCACATTCGCCGACGTCGGGTTTTTCGCGGACGACGCCGCCGCCGCCACTGATACCGAAATGTGTTCCTCATGAGAAACTTCGCTTGAAAACCCCTTCCCCAGTTTGGGTGGCAAGTTCAGGATGGTTGACCGTAGGGCGAGTGTGCGACTAATAGGTATAAGGTGTATGAAGCAGCGCATAGAACGTGACAAAGCGTAGATGCACCATATGGAGTATTAAGGCGAAAGCCTCAGATGCCACCTCGAGAAAAGTGACTGGCGTCCGAGTCGGCGTCCGCACGAGTGTTTAAAAAAATGATATGGTGATATGGTGGCGTCATTGTGATATCGTCACCATATAGATATTCTGTTTATGGTTTTTGGAAGAATTTAACTGTATAATTCGGCTTGGTACACGTCTATACAGAATACGGAGATGTGCGGTAAAATGCAAAACAATACATAGAACCGCCACTTTTAGGGGCGTAGCTCCTCTTAGTCTAACCTTGTCACGTCTCCGTTGTCCGGCGTATCTCCCGGCAGCCGGCAGTAAACTGCAGTATCTGTCCGGTGGTGGTGGTGGTGGTGTGCGGCATGACCACCCTTACTGCGCATGCGCATACCCTCTCCACACACCTCCTCTCCACTCCCCCTCACCATTCTCTATGTCATCTACCCTCTCCCATTTCCCTCTCCACTTCTCTCCCCTTCCCCTCTTCATATCCCTCTCCACTTCCCCTTTCCACTCTTCCTCTGAAACGCGGGCTAGACATGCCGAAATTCTCTCCTGCGCAACGCCGCGACGAGCTCGAGCGCATGCGCGTCCCCTCCCCTTCTCTCTCCTCTCCTACGCTGCCCCCCTCTCGCCCGCCTGTCGACCGCGTTCCCCGCTCGCCCTGTGAGAATTAACGGCCAGGCTAGATGGAAGATACGACGCGCGTAGCGTCCCTCTTCGCGTTCCACGACGCGAGGTCGGTAGCATGCCCAACGAACGCCAACGGAACGCGATCGTGCAAGTGCTCCGGCTTCGCATCGCCTCATTGTCCTCCTTCGGTCCCCCCCCCCCCGATCATGCCTCGCGGCGCAGCGGCGCCGACGCAGGCAGCGTCGCGGCAGCGTCTTGATCGAAACAACCGACCACTCGCGCTGCACAACCGGTCACTGACCACCCCGTATATATAGGCACTGGATTTTGACCTCCAAGGTAGTGCGTGTGTGCGATTTCTCCTGTGCGTGATTAAAGAATGAAAATTCACAGCGTACATGTAAAATAAAGTGAGCTGCAAGTCGTCATAACTCTCATGGAACCTTTAGTATAAACGCGACCGATCTCACGTCGGTGATGATGTACTGGGCAGAATTCACGGAAGATTCACGGTTTACCAATGAACCTCCGCAGCTTCGCCCACTCATCATAATTCACTCCATGGATATGCTGTGATTTTTCTGTCCGGGCTTCGGGTAACGTTCCTTATCCGTTGCTATCCGTGTCATGTAAGAGAAAACATCAGGGTTTCGTAAATTTAGGGATGTTAGTAAGTTCCATGGGGAAGCAGCGTAAGTCCTAAATTAAAACACATTAGTGAGAAGAAACCTTAAGGATTTTCAAAATATTTTACATACACGGGCAATATATATTAGTAAAATATCTTTAGAATACTTTTTATCAAAGTACTATAAGAGTGAGGATGAGGAACCTGTCATCTTCGCAGATAGTCTTTACGTCCAGATGGCAATATGTTACCTCAGCCCAAATGAAATGTAAATGACGCATTGACATCAACGTTTTAGGTAACTTTTTAATTGTCAACTTGAGGACAGCTGTACATACGGGAAGGTTGTGGTAGATCGCAATTAATGGCATGCTCAACTTTTAGAAACCTTAAAAAAACGAACGTAATTTGAGATATTCCGAATCTGTTCAAGGTACCGATAGCAAGACTGAGCGCGCCGGGCGCGCAGGAAAGGCGGCCGGTCTATTACGTCACGTCAGACCCGTACTTCCGATGACCAGTACTTCCGGCAAATAAGTTAGAGCAGCATCGCGCACGTAATGCGGAGGTTGTGGGCTTTGCATTTCTCAATTTGTCTACTACACTTCAATTGAATAAAGTAGAAACAACGGCATGTATGCTTCTTTGCTTCCTTACCCATTGTCTCAATATGGCTATTTCTATTTCTATTTTGAGCGCATGCTCTTTAGACACTTGCATGATGCGCGAGGGGAAGGTGAACGTGACAAGAGTAGCATATATACCTTGAGGCCTATGAGGCTACTCCGTACGGGTTCAATATCGACAACCAGGTGGCCGGTCTGTGAATACGCTAGCTTTCTTGACAAAGCATTCCTTGATGACCTCCATGTCGCTGATGACCACCTTGGGAGTCTCGCCCTCGTAATATCCGTAGACCTTGCCATAGAGGCGAGCCCACTCCTCCATAACCTGCGTGAAAAGAGTGTATATTGCCACGTGTGTTTAGAAAAGAAGCGGACTTCTAATCGCTTTCTTTATCCGCGTTTTGTATGTGCTGGAGTGTATCCGCAAGCCAGCTTGATGCCCGGATGTGCTGCAAGATAACGGAGTGATAATGGATCGACACACCCCCCGGCGGGGATTCTGTCAGTTGCTGTTCGGGCACGCTGGGCTCTTTTTTTCTATTCGCTGTCGCCGAGCAGCGTGTTTAGCTTGCTTTCGGGCGCAAGTCACCCAATAAATTACCCTTAGTTTTATTGCCGTCGGGGTCTGCCTTTCTGCTCGTCTGTGCGCCGGCCAGCTCAACGTCACCTACGTGACATTTGGTGGAGGTGCTAATGTTTAGCACACCCCCTTCGAACCGTGATCCAAGCCCAAGTACCTCTCGAGCGGCCGCACGGACGAGGTCACCAGAGAAGACAAGACAGACGAAACCCGCAGTAGCCGCCGCCTAAAAGGGCTACCAGCTGAATTGGGACCGCTTCAACCCACCAGTCGTCCCTGAACCACCGGTCAACGTCACCAATGGAGGCCACCAGCGCACCTACTCCGGTCGTCATCCAGCAGCCTCGCCAACCCCGTTGTTTCGTGGCTCCGCTTGCGAGGATGTACAAGACTGGCTGGAGCGTTACGAGCGGGTCGCAGCCTTCAACAAGTGGTCCGACGAAGATAAACTTCGAAACGTTTTCTTCGCACTGGACGATTCCGCTAGCACCTGGTACGAGAACCAGGAACCTCACTTGACAACGTGGGATGCCTTCAGGAGGCAGGCATCGAAAACATTCGGAAGTATCCTCCGCAAAGAGCGGGCTGACGCCTTACTCCAAACTCGCCAGCAGCACCCTAACGAGGCCGTAACCATCTTTGCCGAGGAAATGCAAAAGCTATTCCGGCACGCTGATGCGAACATGACTGAAGACAAGAAGCTTCAGTACCTCATGAGGGCCGTCAAGGAGCAACTTTTTGTGGCTCTTATTCGCAACCCCCGAAACCGTCGCAGATTGGGTTAGCGAGGCCGCCGCATCGAGAGACGCTCGAGCTACGTGCAAAGCCGTACGACCGCAACTACCACGCTGCACCGCCAGACAGCACGATCGCCGTAGTGCCACCGCTGAGTCGCTCCGAGACACCATTCGTTCCATCGTTCGCGATGAGCTGCGCAGGCTGCTACCGGGTGCACAACCAGAAACGTCATCACTCGCTGACGTCGTGCGGGACGAGGTACAGCAAGCGCTCGCGACACTTGGTACCACCGAAACGGCCTCGGCCACAGCGCCACCCATCCAGGAGCCAGGAGTTCACACCTACGCCGCCGCTTTGAAAGCCCCATCAAGATCAACCGGCTGGCGACGAGAAACCTACGCGCCACAACATCGCATGCAAGCTGGTCCGCCACCGCCACGCGCGCGGCAGCCCCCCCGTTCCGCTACGTACGCCAACGGCACCACGTAAGACTGACGTCTGGAGAACCCCAGATCAACGACCGCTTTGTTTCCACTGCGGTGAGGCCGATCACCTTTTGCGACACTGTCCTTATCGCCAGATGGGTCTTCGCGGATACGACATTAACGCCCCACCACCTTTTCCCGGCCAGCGACCCCGAGATATTGAGGCGTACCTACGAGAGGCCGAAGACTCCGCCCCCGTCGCTTCAGGTCTCCGTCCCCCACCTCTCATCGCTCGCCATCGCCCTATAGCGGGAATTCGAAAGGCAGATCACCCAGTCCCCATAGGGGAAACTAACGCCAGCGACGTCAGGAGGTGACGCCGCTCTCAAGCGAAGACCGGAAAACCCTCCAGCGACCCCGACGCAACCAGACGACTCGACTGAAACCACCGCTTCGACAAAATCCGACACTACGACGATCCGACTGGATTCCGCAGAGCTTCCTCAAGATGCTTCCACCCGGCGCAGCCGTGACCGCGGAAACGGCGGACTGCACAGTCGGTGACCAATCGAAATCAAAGCCGGACATCAAACGCCGATTTGCAGGTCACCCTCGACGGACGTCCAGTGGCCGCACTGGTCGACACCGGGGCCGACTACTCCGTCATTAGCGGACGCTTTGTGAATCGACTTAAGAAAGTGAAAACCATGTGGGACGGCCCGCAAATACGCACAGCAGGAGGCCACCTGATCACGCCTACCGGACGATGCACAGCGCGAGTGACTGTTGACGGTCACAGCTACACTGTGAGCTTCATCATTATACAGGAATGCTCTCGCGACGTGATCCTGGGGATGGACTTTCTGAACGAAAACGGCGCAGTGATCGACTTCCAGACGAAAACCGTAACACTGACAACGCAGTCCGCAGCAGTACAGAGAAATCGTCACCGCGCCCCGTTCACCATCCTCGACGACCAAGTAAGCATCCAGCCAAATACAAGCGTCATGGCACTCGTCGAAACCGATGTGCTATCAAGTGGTGATGTGATCGTGGAAGCGAACGTGCAGCTGCTTCTCGATCGCCACGTTTGCGTCGCGCGTGGGGTCGTCCAGCTACGTCAGGGTAGAGCAGCTGTGCTTATCACCAATTTCAGCGCAGAACACAGGCACCTAAACAAGGGCACAACGGTCGCTTTCTTGGAAGAGCTAGCTGAAGTAAGCGATGCACTAGCGCTCTCCGACTCATCCCAAGAAGCGCCATCGATGGCTACCAATGAGGCAAACTTCGACATTAACCCTGATCTGCCACAAGAAAAGCGGGAGAAGCTACGTCGCATCCTCTTGGATTACAGCGAATGTTTCGCAATGTCAGCAAAAATCCGACAAACGCCGTTAACGAAGCATCGCATAGTTACAGACGAATCGGCGCGTCCTATCCGCCGAAGTCCCTACCGCGTCTCAGCGCGGGAACGCGACGCAATCAAGGGACAAGTGGAAGAAATGCTCCGCGACGACATTATACAGCCCTCGAAGAGCCCATGGTCTTCACCCGTGGTGCTGGTGAAAAAGAAGGACGGTACCTTACGGTTCTGCATTGATTATCGCCGCCTAAACAGCGTCACCAAGAAAGACGTCTACCCGCTTCCGAGAATCGACGATACGTTAGACCGACTCTGCGGCGCCAGGTATTTTTCGTCGATGGACTTCAGGAGCGGCTACTGGCAGATCGAGATGGACGAGAGGGACCGTGAGAAGACCGCCTTCATCACGCCGGATGGACTTTACGAGTTTAAGGTTATGCCGTTCGGCCTATGCTCAGCACCAGCGACATTTCAGCGTGTCATGGACACGGTACTGTCCGGGCTGAAATGGCAGACATGCCTCGTCTACCTCGACGACGTCATCGTTTTCGCACCCACCTTCGACGAGCATCTTCACAGACTGCAGACCGTACTAGAGGCGATCAAGGCGTCGGGACTCACTCTGAAACCGCAGAAATGTCATTTTGCCTACGAAGAGCTACTTTTTCTCGGACACGTGGTCAGTCGCGAAGGGGTCCGCCCCGATCCCAACAAGACGGCAGCCATTGAAAATTTCCCGACGCCAGCTGACAAGAAAGCTGTCCGTAGATTCTTGGGCCTCTGTGCGTATTACAGGCGTTTTGTGCGAGACTTCTCACGGATCGCCGAGCCCCTCACACGCCTTACGAAGGCCGACGTGCAGTTCTCGTGGCAGAAGCCCCAGGAGGACGCCTTTCGTGAACTTCAGAGACGCTTGCAGTCACCGCCAATACTGGGTCACTTCGACGAAAGCACCGACACCGAGGTTCACACAGATGCAAGTGGCGTCGGACTTGGCGCAGTGCTGATCCAGAAGAAGCACGACCTCGAGCGAGTCATCGCCTATGCAAGCCGGTCCCTGTCGAAAGCGGAGTTGAACTATTCAACGACAGAAAAGGAATGCCTCGCTGTCGTTTGGGCAGTCACAAATTTCGACCATATCTTTACGGGAGGCCCTTCAAGGTTGTCACTGACCACCACGCCCTGTGCTGGCTTGCCAGCCTAAGGGACCCTTCAGGTCGTCTTGCTCGGTGGAGCCTGCGACTACAGGAGTACGACGTCACCGTCGTCTATAAGTCAGGCCGAAAGCACACGGACGCCGACTGCCTTTCGAGAGCCCCCGTTAATACCGTCGCGCCATACGATGACGACGACGAGGATGCATTCCTCGGGCCCGTGAGTTCTGATACCTTCGCAAATGCTCAACGCGCCGATCCTGATCTTCGCGGCGTGCTGGAATACCTCGAAGGCAAGACCGATACACCGCCAAAGCGTTCAGGCGCGCGATTTCGTCGCTGTGCCTGCGAAACGACGTGCTTGTGAAGAAAAACTTTACGCCGTAAAACACAACATACCTACTTGCGGTTCCAGTCAGTTTACGGCAAGAAGTTCTAGAGGCGTGTCACGACGAGCCGACAGCAGGACACATGGGGCTAACGCTGAACACTGCGACGAATCCAAGGGAAATACTATTGGCCCGGCCTGATGCGCGGACGTCGCACGCTTACGTCAAACCTGCCGAGATTGCCAACATCGGAAAACACCGCCTACGAGGCCCGCCGGCCTCCTGCAACCAATCGAACCCACCAGAAGAAACGATTCCAGCAAATTGGGATGGATCTGCTGGGTCCATTTCCGACTTCAACCAGCGGGAACAAGTGGATAGTGGTAGCTACAGACTACCTGACACGCTACGCTGAGACAGCCTACACTACCATCCGGCACTGCAATCGAAGTCGCCAGTTTTTTCGTGAAGAACATTGTCCTCCGGCACGGCGCACCCCATGGTCCTTATCACCGACAGAGGTACGGCATTCACCGCAGAACTCACGCAGCCATCCTACGCTTGAGCCACACTGTCCATCGCAAAAACCACAGCCTATCACCCGCAGACAAACGGCCTGACGGAGCGTTCGAACAAGACCCTCGCCGACATGCTCGCATGTACGTTGACGTCGGGCACAAGACTTGGGACGAAGTCCTCCCTTACGTCACCTTTGCGTACAACACCGCACCAACAAGAGACAACGCAGATGACACCTTTCGAGCTTGTCTTCGCCCGCCCAGCCAGCACCATGCTGGATGCAATGTCTGCCTCACGTCGACGACGGAAGCACCCATGGGAACGTGGCCGGTTTCCTTCAGCGTGCCGAGGAAGCCCGCCAGCTCGCCCGAATGCGTATCAAAGAGCAGCAACACACGGACAGCGACTCTACAACCTACGACGGCGCGACCAGCAGTACGTACCCAGTGACCGCGTTATGGTGTGGACACCGATTCGCCGCCGGGGCCTCAGCGAGAAACTATACGCCGGTGTTTTGTACCGTACAAGATAACGCGACGACTCGGGGCCCTTGTCTACGAAGTTGTGCCTGATGGAGGACACAATCACAGCGGCGACGCTCGCGACCTGAAGTAGTCCACGTTGCGCGTTCTCAAGAAGTTTTTTTGAACGCTAGCAGACCAAGAGACATTTTCATCATTGCGCTCTGTTAGATTCTAACAGTTTCCTCTATTTGTAATAGTGTGTTCTTTTAGCATTGGGACGATGCTCGGTCTCCGGAGGGGCAGTGCCACGTGTGGTTTAGAAAAGAAGCGGACTTCTAATCGCTTTCTTATCCGCGTTTTGTATGTGCTGGAGTGTATCCGCAAGCCAGCTTGATGCACGGATGTGCTGCAGATAACGGAGTGATTAATGGATCGACCCACCCCCGGCGGGGATTCTGTCAGTTTGCTGTTCGGGCACGCTGGGCTCTTTTTTTCTGTTCGCTGTACGCCGAGCAGTGTGTTTAGCTTGCTTTCGGGCCGCAAGTCAGCCCCAATAAATTACCCTTAGTTTTATTGCCGTCGGGGTCTGCCTTTCTGCTCGTCTGTGCGCCGGCCAGCTGCAACGTCACCTACGTGACAATATTGCCATGCGCGCCCCTTTTTTTCTATTTTTTATGTTGGCGGGTCGTTACGCGTGTAACTGCTGCCTTTCGCAAACCGAGCCCGAATGACCGGGAAACTTCCAGATGATTTTAGAACTTTCCGTTAAGATTACGCGCCCAACGAGAACATCAGAATTTATTCTGGAACTTACGCGGTCACCATCGATAAGGCTGGACTCTTCGAGGGCACATGTATAAATGCCGACGCGCTTCATCACTTGGCAGATCACTCAACGGCCAACGCTCTCTTCGCCGCTATCAGTGTACAGCTTAAATTGCTTGTACTTTGACCTTTCATTTTGCGGGCACGTGTTCGCCCAAATAAGAGTTGCGTATTTGCGGGTCCTGATGGAGCCTTCTTAACTCTCACGGCCACGTACGTAACAATGTGCAACTTTATAACGTCGGAATGCGAGCCGATGGGTTCGTATTTGTACGTAAAATGGCGCAAGGGAAACATGGACAAGTCGACACAGGACTAGCGCTGACTGCGAACTGCATTGGTGTATTGTGAGAACACACTAATAATATACCTTCAAAGGGTGGCACAGGGGAAGGCGATGTTATAAACACTTCTAGCAGCGCATGCGTCAAGTATCAAAGCGTGTGTAGTAAAAAAAAAGAAATACAATTTGTTGTGGAGACGCTAACACATCTTGTTTTTTATATTTATTTGTTTATTATTATTACTTTATTTAAAAGTACCTAGATGCATTGGGTAAGGGTGAGGGGTAAAGCAAGTAAATGTTTCAAACGTGTACAGTAATTTGAAAACAATAGGAACGGGTATGAATATATACAGAAATGAGAACAAGGAAAAACGAGTTGCAGTAGCTTATGCGGCAGCGTAGTGAACATTACGTTACATGATGTAAAACGCAAACAGGCAAAGAAATAGACTTTGAACCACAGCAGCTAATCACACAATAAAATGAGACATTGAAATACGAAAAATGTCATAACAAGACGAACGCGACATACCTTGGCTGTTACAAAGAATAATTTAACGTACAGGCTATTTCACACTTAGGGGAAATCTAGGAGCGCGTGGCATCGTGATGCGGCCAGCGCTGCAACCACACGCCGTCAGCAGCTCGCGCGTGCGCAGATGATTCAGGAGTGTAGTTTTGAACGGCGTCGTCTGCTACGGCTGCTCTTGCTTGCCGCATTGCTGGCCAGCGCGCGGATATCATTGTTAGTGCAGAAACTGGGCCGATAATCTGCACTAAACGTTGTGCGACGCCAACCTGTCAGCCTTTATTTGTGATAATGGGGTGCTACAAGCAGAATTTGACAGCATACCTTGTTTGCTCTCTCGAAATGCCGTGGTGCTGTGTGCGTTCACGAATATTTCTTCACTGTGTGTGCACCGCAGTACGCTGGGACGAGGAAGACACGACAATTAGAACGCAATGTGCGTTGTCTTTATTTGACTTTAAATAAAAAATGCACTCAGCAGTAAGAGTCGTGCTGCACTGGCTTAACACGATAAAACAAATGGGAACAACTTCAGGAAGGTTTTAGGCAGTGTTGTACACGTTCCTCAAAAACAGGAACGAAAGCTCGTTCCTCGTTCCTTCTCAATCCTGGAACGAGTTCCCGTTACAAGTTCCTTTAATGCGAAAGGAACTCGTTCCAGTTACATTTCGAAAATTGGAACGTGTCGTTACATTAACGTTACATTTGAATTTTTAAGCCAAATATAGTACCAGATAATGCTGAGGCAAAATAAAATGAGCAATTTAAAGTTCACATCGAGCTACATATATTTTACGAATTTGACATCGCCGGCAGCAGTTTATAAGGTCCGAGTCCAACTTTTTTAGAGACTACCGGCCATTCTACAGACATGTCTAACTGCAACTTTCGTGCTCGACTATTACAAATGCAACACATGTGGCACTTTCCACGTCCCTATTCAAATGCGTAGTCAGAATACTGCGCTTCAGATATTCAAATGGAAATTTCCACACCTGCACCAATAGAAATTAGATTCTTGCGCAGGAAACCGCATTGAAAGGAACAATACTAGGCGTTTAATGGGTGCTGAGAAATAATGCCCAGGATACATATTCGCAACTTAGTAAAGTCCCTTGTTCGCACTCAGCAAGAGCGGCATCTCGATGCTGATATCCGATAGACGAACCTGTTTTCTCGTCAGCACTTCGTAGGCAATGTTGAATAGCCGTTCCACCAACCGCTTGAGGGTACGGACGCGTGCTGTACACAAGTAGAAACAAAGTCAACCGAGGTCGTAGGGGCGAGGGCAGGCTCAGCGGGCGCAACAAGAATGTAGCGCTAGATGTACGCGCGCCGTTTTTCGAACTGAACTATATTAAACATTATAAACTGATAGCCACGGAGATAACTCGCATGTGAATTAACTTGCTTGCCCAAATGCAATCATCGAAGGGCCGGACAGGCGCCACTGCGTTTCGGTCCTCTTCCCTGCCACTGACGCAACCAGAACGGGTGTCAAAGACAGATTTATCGATAGCTGCTGACGGCATGCACGAGATACTAAAGGGACGATTGAGCCAGCCGCTAAAGACCACGCGACGAGAAAAAAAAAAAAAAACCCTCCTGGGTAATGGGCCGAAGCTTCGCAGTCGGCGAGCGCGCGAAAATAAAACCAATAAACCGTCGGAAGCGTACGCTGCACTGGCAAGGCGCTCACTCCGAAGGGATAGAACCAATGTGTAACTTCGCCACCCTTACGTTGGAGCCCAAGACCATTCATGCGCAGCGGGAGGTCAGCGCGCGGGATTACGGTGGTTAGCACGTCGGTGCTTCGCTCACTTTCTGCGGCCTCTAGCGTTGTGATGGGCTCTCCTGTCCCATGCACGTCAAACACCAGATTGGCGACGATGATTCACGCCGTTTGGTTATCCTCCGCACGTTGTCGGTTTCGGCATCGCGCGCTTGCCTGCGCTCCTGGCGGGCGCCTTAAAGTGAAAACCGGGATGAAGCGTAGTCAAGTGAGAGGCGAGCGGACCTTAGCGAGCGGTAGATTGTTGCGCCTAACGCGGTCGCCCCTTCGCGCTGTTCTAGATGACGTGCGGCGTGCGTACGCCTATTCAATGCTAGGGAACGTTTACAGAAGGAACACCGTTCCCTCTGCCGTTCCTACGTAAACGTAACGAGTTACCGTTACAGTTCCACAGATCCTCAATGGAACGGTGGCGTTCCTCCGTTCCTCCAAAAAGGAACTAGTTCCTGGAACGTCGTTCCTTGGAACGCCGTTCCGTACAACACTGGTTTTAGGTGAGGACCGGCTCCGAAAGGCGCCCGGGGCGCATCCAGCTTAGTACCTTGTCATGTCACCAGCGGCAGTGATGACGGCGCTCTTTCTAGACGGCAGTGTAGCGTACAGTGACTCGATGAGCGATGTATCGTCGAGAATAAGCCCGTTCAGGTGGTTGTTCTAACCTAAATCCTTCCTGAATTGATCCCCATTTCTTTCGTTGTGTTAAACCGCTCAGCTGATCGGCAGTCACCACTGAGTGCTCTGTTTTTTAAAGTCAAATAAAGACCATGCACGGTGCATGCTCCTTATCGTGTCTTCCTCATCCAAGCTCAATGCGGCGCGCGCACACTGAAAAAACATTCGTGAACGCACACAGTACCACGATGTTTCGATAGAGCAAACAAGGTATGCTGTCAAATGCTGTTTCTAGTGGCCCATTATCACGAATAAAGGCTGAGAGGGCGGCGTTGCACAACGTTTAGTGCATACAAGCGTTGAAAGTTGGGCAAACTGGTACGGGAACATCTGAAAAAAACTGCGCAGCAAGACGGGACACGACGAAAGAAAGCACGCACGAGTTTGTCGTTCCTTGTTTCTTCGTGTCCCAACTTCCGGCGCAGATTTTTCTGAAAATGAATAGTGCAGAGTAACGGTCCAGTTCCCGCATTAACAACGATATCCGTGCGCTGGCCGATAGTGCGGCACGCGCGCTGCCGTAGCAGACGACGCGGTTCAACTCTACACCCTCGAAGCGTCTGCGCACGCGCGAGCTGCTGCCGGCGCGCGATTGCAGCGCTAGTCGCATCGCGATGCCAGGCGCTCCGAGATTTCCCCTAAGTGTGAAACAGCCTGTACAATAGCACACAAATACCAATAAAGGCAATGAAAAAACGATGTATTAAGTAAGGTAGGAAGCATTATTTTAACATATGTGTTGCTCATAGCGAACGTTTGGAAAACTTATTAAAGGGACAATTGACAACCACCCGATTCTGGCACGAAGTTACAAGGGAACCCATACGGATTTGTCAGAAAGGGAAACGACCAATTGGAAAAAAATTTGTCTTTGTCCGGGGATCGAACTGGGACCAGCGCCTTTCTGGGCCGGCGCTCTACTAAGTGGGCAAACAAGGTCTAGCAGTTGACAGCGCGGAGGGTAATTACAGCAGCTATAAGCACATGGGCACAGAATATTGCAATTAGTCCTGCGGAATCCCGCGGGATTCCACGAGCCGCTCCTATGTTCATGTCGCTCCATCATTTTCGTATTTTCGGTCGTGCCGTTTAGTAAGGTGGGGGGTTGGGGTTGCATACGATCACTGCGCAATTGGAAAATTACATATATGACCGTTAGTAGCGCAACGCGTTCGATTAAACATTCCAGTAGACCGTTCTTGTGAGCTCAATCTTGAATTTTTGTCGTCTGTAAGCGTTTGCACCTACGCGGTATAAGTACGACATGTGAATAAGGAGACGTGTGTTTACGGTTCATAAACACCAAAGAAAAAAGAATAATGACAAAGTAAAAACTCCTGAAAGATCGTAATTGTCACGTTGGTATATTTTTGCAGCAGTGAGAAAACTAGCTGCTTTCGTTTGGGAGTATTTGTTCAAACAAATTGTGATAAAAATGATCCTTGCAGCGCATGTCGAAAATGCGTCGGTAGTCCAACGTTGAGGTGTTGAAAACAAGGAAGAGAACAGCACCTTTACGTGTTTATAAGAATACGCTCACTATTTTAGAAATTTTGTGAATTGAAAATCTCAACGAGTCAGTCTAATTGTCAAATATCTAAGAGTTGGGAAATGGCACTCTTCTCGTTATCACAACTTAACCTGTTGATGGTTAAATTTGTAGGCAACTTTAATCAATACATTAATACTATAAGGTTCTTTCAAGTTATCATAAAAAATGCTCTTTGTATGGCTCACCTACAGAAGTATTCATAGATGTCGGGCTGCTTTCCGGTCAAGGACATGTAGCCATGACCAAGTAAACCTGGAGAATCGTGCAACGAATCGCAGTAAGAATACGCCTAGTCACTCGCCCTCTGTCGTTTATACATGGTCTCTCTCACGTATATAAATGGTCTCTATTTGGCCTCTCTTAATCTATACGCCAGCCGTTCTTAGCAAATAAATAACGCTTATTCCGTAAGAGATTCTGGTAAAGTAGACGTTAATGCCCTGACATAAACTTGGTTGCACTGCACTGTTCACGACCACACGCATTATCATTATGTTTTTGGCTCGAACGGTATCGTCGCGATACATCTCATGCTAAGAGTGGTGGGCTGCTCGTCTTATAAAAGTCATAATTTGTTCTCACGTCAATTCCTACGTCTATTACCAGATGGCAAGCACCAGGGGCGTTGCCAGAACTTTTTTTCAGGGGGGGGTGGTTCAACTATACTTTATGTATGTTCGTGCGTGCGTTTGTATGTGTGCGTGCCTATATACGCAAGCAAAACTGAAAAATTTCGGGGGGGGGGGGGTTGAACCCCCCGACCCCCCCCTTGGCTACGCCCCTGGCGAGCACACACGCGCAAAGAACATGACCCGCGCTTAAACTGTACAGTGGTTATGATGAAACTGTCGCTGAGCAAGATGACTTAATGAATTAGGCACATCGCTGAAACCCAATGACCTCAATAACAAAGTTTGTAAAGCTTTGACATTTGTACGGATAACTATCCTTTACTGTAGGTTTCTCTGCAGAAAATGAGTGTATATTAATGATGCTGCAGTGCAACAGCTCCATTGCTAATCCACTGATGTGAATGTACTCTTTTATGCGTCTGTATGTGTGGCACACGGGCACATTCAGAATAAGAATTACTGTTCGCAGAGGGACAAGTTCGTAGTGTTGATAATTGTGCATACAGTGATGAATGACATTGCGCACACTGCAAATGAAGTCATTCATTTAGACCTCCACATGCTGCTGTAACAAGCTACTGCTGACACTGTGTTCGGGACCATAGAAAGGGGACGATTTATGAGGTTCAAGATTCAGCGATGAATAAAAGGCATGCGGAAAAATCAAAATTTGTAACTACCGGTTTTGTTGATTAGCCACATTTACATAGGCAAAGCTAGGGGAGAAATGAAAGGTCCTGACGTGACGATTAAAAAAGAAGAGGGGGGGGGGACGGCACACGTGCAACGTGCACCAATGCGGAGTATCTGCTGAGCCGAGCGCACAGGAGGTCAGAAGTGCATTCAGTTTTATAGAATCTGCGGCAGATGCAGAGCCTGAGCGACTTGAGATGGTTGGTCGGTTAGTGCGCGCTGTGTCAGAGCGCCTAGTTGTGGAGCTGAAGTTATGTTCCAGTTTCAGAGGCGCATAAAAAGTAATTATTGCCATATTGGAGACGTTGGCGCCTTCAATAGACCTCTACCGGCCTACGTCACTCGCGCCCCCTGACGTCAGGTCACGTGACCTCTCGGCGCACGTGCAACGGCGGTGGTTGGCAAAACATCCCTGCTGCCTGCTCAGCGTGGTACAGTCGCACGGTGTTTGACGCACCTTTTTTTTTTTCTTTGAACCTTTTCCTTCCTATTTCGGTGCCAAGGTTATTTCTGGTATGAATCAAAGAACATATAATGTGTCGTGGGCTGCGTGACGATAACTGTGCCACGCTGCTTGCTGTTCAACCTGGAGAAGTGAACCCACGTGGTGGTCTGTGCGAGGAACAGCGGCATCGTCTTCGAAAATGCGCCGCGTTTACTGTGGCGTGCAGTGTGCGTTGGAAGGCAGCGACGATATCGGCTCACCTTTGCGGACGTTGAATGTGTCAATATTGTGTGTGGTGTGCGCTGTGCTGAACAATTAACGATGCGTTTTGTTTGCGAAAACATTGGCGCGCGTTGTGTCTAACAAGGCCATTTGCAGTGATCGGTTGCCGACGGAACATGAGGATCGGACATTTTTTTGACGCGATGATCTGCGAGTGCGTACATCTTAGTGTTTGAGCTACGTGCACAAAAAAAAAAAAAAAAAACGTGCAAGATGTCAGGGCTGAAAGGTGAGACTACGCATGAGCTACCCGTGCTTTAGCATTGCCGAACATGCATGTACGGTTTACCACGGCGAATACGCAGCACCATACGCGTATCGCCTTTTATTGGAGATGTAGTATACGTCTTAATGAAAACCGTGGATGTTCTTGTTTGTCATATTCTTCTTAGGTTATCTTTACGGCTCGATCTTTATGAAATGACAATGCACATTCCGAGTTTCTGTATCAAGTCTAAAGGACAAGAGTAAGTATGGGAACACGTTGTAGGCATCAGATACAGCGAAGTAACCGCGCAAGAGATTATTTATATAATTAAAGTATTGTGTTTAACATCGCAAAACTGCTCAGTGGATTATGAGGAACGCCGTAGGGGAAAACGTCGCTTTAATTTTCACGGGGATTTGTTAACCTCAACCGAACGCACGCGAATTAGTGTTTCCTTCGTTTTTTTTTTTTGTTTTTCATTCATCTCCGATCAGAATTTTGCGCCGTGAGTGAGAATATAATCTGTGACCACGCGCACAGTAGCCGCCAATGCTATAGATCGTTTACAACTGCAGTGCAGATTTCGCGACGGAAATTGAGTACGTTCACACCCATGCCATGCTAATATTTCTGCAAACACCAGTCGTCGTGAAAATGTACAACGTTCGCTTTCGAAGAGCATAAGATTTTTTATGGCTGTCATCCACGACGAGCAAATCATTATATGTTGACCTAACAGAATCGTTCATTATAAGCAGTGACTCTTCCTTTTAACAGCTGTGAGTTGAGAAAATAGCAATTTCCAAAAACCTCTATGACGTAACGCCGACACACGCAGCGCTGCTATACAGAGGGATCCCGCCGGCGGAACTTTCTTGCAAACCAGCACCTGCTCCGAGGGCGGGACTTGGGGGCGGGAGACTGCCAGTGACGTCACACTGTTTGCAAACAGAGAGAGGTCTATAGCGCAGGCTTCGCATTAAAAAAATTAAAGCAAAATAATTCTTCAAAGTATAAAAGCTACAGGAACCCGTCTCATAATGGAAAAAGTTGCCGAGTTCCGAACGCGAGTGAAACAAGGCGGCGGCGGTAAACAGCCGCTAAGGGGCTCCACGTTTCTCCAAACAAGTGCGAATGCAGAAAATGCTCTAAAAACACACGTAACACGGGCGCCTGTGAAGTCTACAGTAAGAGCGATTCCTTTGCTGTCATTTCTGCTATGTTCATCAAGTCAACGTTCATTGTTACTGACTACCTTCGCAGTCATAGGGTGATATGTATTCTTATGTTCGTACGTACACATGATAGTACTGTTAATTGATTTCGTAAGCGAATGTTTACTGAAGGGCATGCGGCGGGTGAAAAATAGACATTGCTTCTGTAGGTGTACAATACATGGCTCTCGATACGACTATGCCTTCCCACAAGGCAAATTCTCAGAAGCTGGTTTCTATAATGAATGATGAATGAATGAATGAATGAATGAATGAATGAATGAATGAATGAATGAATGAATGAATGTTGAGGTACGTGCTTGGCCCGAAACTAGATTTCAACCAACCGTCATGCTCCTTAGTGGCATATACACACAAATATTGCCGTGATAGTGTCTTGTTCAGAAACTTTTTCAGCATCAGATATGCCGGAGAGAAAACGCAGCGTAGTTAATTCAACATTTAATACAATGTAAAAGTAAGCTAAGCGGTCGAAACCACAGCGTTGCTTTGTATCAGTTCGTTTGTAAAAGGTAAGTGAGAAAGTTAAACGAGGCGCATACCTTGATCCGATCCTTCTTGAATTCCAGCCAATTTCCGAAAAAGAGGCCGGGCTCTGGGCCAGGAATGCCGTATCTTCTGAGCAGGCCCTGCTTGCGGCGCCTAATGGCCGCCCATAAGGCAAACGCTGCCAAGGCGAGTGCTGTTGCCAGCTGCACAGCCTCCGCATACTCCATTAGTTTACTGGGCACTGCATCGTTTTGGGCATGGAGAGCAGAAGCAAAATCATCCGTGAAACATTTCTTAAAGTGTTTTTTTTTTTGCATTCGTGCAGTATGCTGATACCTCTACATTGTTCCACTTGATAAGAGTGATAATTTTACAACGGCTATCGATGTAATTACTTCATCGTTCGACCTAAGGCGTACAACACGCTCTGTCCAAGGTTTGTTCAATCTTTCTGCCCCCTTTTTTTCTTTTCTTCCCCCTCTTTTTCTCTCTTATCTTTATATTGTCCTGCCCCAGTCACCTAGTGTAGGGTAGCCAATCGGACTCTTTCCTGTTGAACCTCTCTGCCCTTTGTCGTTCTGTTTCCTCCTTCCTTCAATGATTTGGTGGCGAATGAGGCTTTTCTATTGAGATTGCATACCACGTTCAAAATAGCTGTATGTGCATTCTCGTATTCACGACAGCAAGAAAATTACTTTGGAGTTAATAACACAATAATTATTGGGGTTTGACCTCCCAAAACAACGATATGATTATGAGGGACGCCATAGTGGAGGGCTCCGGAAATTCTAACCATCCGGTATTGTTTAAAGTCCACCTAAATCATGTTACACGGGCCTCTAGCATTTCGCCTCCACCGAAATGCGACCGCTGCGGCCGGGATTCGATGCCGCGACCTCTGGGTCAGCAGGCGAGACAATAACCACTAGATCACCGAGGCGGGTGAGTACGTCGGACTTCGCTGTGGGACTAGGTGTACGGGATGGGTTTAATGCCCCAGTGTAGATTCTATGACCATGATTCCACGAATGTGCTGACGGCTATCTGCTGCTATTTGCATGTAGCATTTCTTGATGAGCACTATTTGCCAAATATTGGGTTAGCTTATTTAGTTATACTTAAGACAGCGTTACATGCTCTTCGACGTTACTGCGGCCGTTGCGATACTGCGGCGTAAAATTACGTTTCCGGGACACACTTCCCGGCGCGCGAGCGATGTTTTATTGGCGGTTTGCGTGACTCACGATAGAACGCATAATCACTGTGGCAGTAGGCGGGAGTCACACCCTTTATTGCGTGATATTACAAACCATAGTTTTACGCCTCGATACATCGTCACACATGAGTGACCCTACGTCACGCTACAGAGTTCCGCTTGGGTAATCATGTAAGGTGAAAGAATTATCGGTATTTGGTTATTTTGAGTTACGTAACAATTTTGAATATAGAAACACGAAGTCGGACTACTATTATAATCGCATTTCATTTTTATTATAAACATGCGCTGTAATGCCTGTAACTAGAAATTAACAATAATCTAAGTAGTGAATATGCTTGCCTGGACTGAAAATAAGTTCTTAACGATGCAATTGAGGTAATGTTGTGGACTTGTTAAGCAAAGTGCTTATTGAACAAGCAAAACATAGTGGATTTAATAAATCGTTCTAAATCTAACGCTCTTTTTTTTTCTTGCGATGGCTTCGAAAGCAAGAAGATGAAGGCTGGAGGGCCCACGTGATACCATCCTCACCCCTTCCCTCGTGCCTTCCGCTTTCGCTTTTTCACGGTGGGCAGACCGAATGTCCACGCGACTGTTCGATCACTGCGCGAAAGAACGTCGCCTGCCTAACACGAGAACAGGAAGCGGCACGGTAGATATACATGAATTTCCTCGTTAACTGGACGCCCGACGTGTAAGTTGTAGACGTGCATCAATTGTATATTTTCCATTCTACTCAATCAATCAATCATCATCAATCAATCAATCATCAATCGATCGATCGATCAGTCTCTCAGTTTGTGCTGGCGGAAGCCGTTATAGCCACACTGCTCGGGTCATATCCCATTGTCGAGCGACGTCCGACGACCTTGCCGTGAACGTCCATGGCAGAATCGACACAATTGCCCTTGAGCTTCTCAAGTTCGCCTACCTCAAAACAAGGTCGCCATCGACTCTACACTCTGCGACGCAACTCTACTGAGTATGCTTGAGTATACCTCAACGCCGTCTTGGGTGACTCTGAAGACACCCCGTGTCAGCTGGAGTTTTTATCGCTCGTCAAAGATTCTCCTCCTCTCTAGAAGTGAAGGGAAAGCGGGAGGGGGGTGGGGTAGCTCTCTATAGCGGCACAGCATCGGCGTCGCACGATGGAAGTGTCCGCGCTACCCACGAGCGCAGGTGACGCGTTTACGCGCCACCACGGTCTAGCGCTTCAAGCGAATAAACCCAGTTTTGATCCAACACTGTCGCGCCAGATTTGCTCCCGCGAGATCTCTGGCACATTATAAATATAAGTTTTATAGGCAATAACCGTAGAACAATTATTCATTACCAAATTATAATTGTACTAATTGATATTGCGTGTTCATATCATAACGATAGAAACCAAGCTAATATGAGTGCACATTTTTTTTTAGGTTCAGTTATTCTACGTAGCTGCAGGCCACTTTTCCAAACAAAGATATCTTTTGTTTCTTAATACTTATTGCGGTTTCCCGGACATGGATATTGGTATACTGGTAATAATTGCTTGTTAAAGTGTGAACTTTCTATGCTATGTTAAAGTGTGAACTTTCATGGGGGTAGGTGATGTTAGCGGATGCGTGACATCACCTACCCCCCCCCCCCTCCGGTTATTGACGGGTGTACTTGAGGGTGTGTATGTTGTAGCAGAGATGTAAACATATTCATTTGTCCGGCCATTTATGCCTCTGTTGTTCGAAATGACTAAGCGGTGCACTGCAAACTGTTGTCCTTGTTTGCCCTTGAAGCCGGGTTTGCAAGGACGGCCATAAGGAAGCAAACATGCGAAAAGTGATGATCTAGGACGTTTCGGGACCAACTGCCGCTATGAGCGTTGAAATGAGGCCAGTGATAATATCAACAATCGGCGGAAAGCAGATACCCAAACATTGCGTGAAAATGCCGGAAGCGTCCTGAAAACACCGTCCTTCGGGTGGGCTTTACAGCAGCGGTAAGCGTTCCATTGCCGACAAAGAGCCGAAACATTGCATGAGTGTCTTGAATAAAAAAAATATATATGAGTGAAATAATTGCAGAATTGTAGAACAATTGTACTCTGCTGAAAAGACGTCTTTTTGTACTTTCGGTTCGTTGCGAAAAAGAAGTCATCCGGTTTCCTAAAGGTCGTATTGAATAATTTTCTGTTCTTTTGCTCTTCACTTTCACGATGTACGGCTTTTATACAATGTTCGCTCCTCGCCGACGATATTTCGTCGAACACTTGACTCTGCCTGGAATAAGAGTCGCAGTGTTACAAGGGCTACCTCTATGAGCGGCATCTGATAAGCGTTCTTTTGCAAGCGTCAATTATCCAATCAGAACTGCCAAACATTTCGGTCATGTCATGCACAAGCATAGCACGCAAATAGAAGTACGACTCTGTTCCTTCAAGCTTTGCAAACTGCATTCGTTTGGTTCTAGCAAGCAAAACTAAAGAATAAAGGTTGTAGTTTTTACTGTAAATTTATGGTAATGTTTGATCCTAACTGAAATATCTATCTAGTTGGCGTAGTTCTTTCGATAACACTTTACATGAAAACTTCCATTGGACGCGTGAAGCTTCGCAGCAAACATCTCTGCTCTGACAATGATCAAAGAATGTTCGCATTGTTCCAAACGGACCAGGAACAAGTTTTTATGGACGGGCCTGAGTGGTAGAGTGTCACAACTGTTTGTATTCTTCACTTGCAAGATTATCATTAAGTCACCATGTATATTATTGGCCGCATGTTTAGTACTTCGTCGCAAATACCTGCAATGCAAAAACCAGCGCAAGCTGTATTTGTAGCAAAATACAACGTTACCATATACAGTAAAACGTCGGTGATGCGAATCTCGCGGGGTGACCAAAAATATTCGTATCATCCGAAATTGGTGTCACTAGAAAACATAAAAAATTGGTATGCTACAAAAGAGAGTTGGCATACGTTTTGATTCAGTGTTTCTGAGGGCCGCAGCAACGTCATGATGATTGCCAGGAAAGTTTTAGACGTGAGCGATCCTACTTGTACTCGTAAATTTCCGGTGCATGCGCGCTTGTGTAATTAATGTACCAGATGTGTTGTTACCCCTAACCGCTGGCAGCTCCTTTCTAATCTTACTACGCTTTTCTGTATGACACAAGAGTACTGCGGCGAAAGAGACTTAAGAAGCGCTTTGCACGCGATAGATAAATGAGACAATTTTAATATCGCTGTCCTTTGGTGCTGGTATTTTCTTATCCCGGTGTTGTTGGGGCTGCTTTTCGGGAGATTTACGGCCACGCCCACAAAACGGGAGGTTTGCTCAAAATTCGGGAGTTCCCGTGGAAATCGGAGAGTTGGCAAGTGTGCGCATATGTTGCGAGGCCTAGCTCTTTCGCCAGGACCGTCCGCATCGTCTCTGGGGTCTTCGTCCACCTTTCAAAAGACTTCATGACGGACCACCGCCCAATTTTCAGTCTTGTTTCATAGAACATCTGATTTCGTGGACATGGCTTGCCACGTGGCAGGCACGTGTTAACACAGTACAAAGGCGCTGATGCCTCGAGTGCAGGAGCACGCGCCAACGCGTCGGGGGGAGGGGGAAACGTGACGTCAACGTCATCTGTAATCTAAACGCGAAGGCGCATAAAGGCCTCCAAGGTTCGCTCGCACTATCTTGGAGACAACGACGCACCGTTGATGATCGCGCACCGCGCATGCCCGCGCCCGTGCGTGACTGACGCGCCTTCCGCGACAGCGCGAGCAGCACCTGCTTGTACCTGCGCGCTAGCGTACGTTCGTATCAAACATCGCGGTGTGATAATCGGTTCGCAACAACCGTACTCCAATACATTGCAGGATAATGGGCCTTAGCGGGGACCACAGAAAAATTCGCATCACCCAGAAATTCGCACGAGCCGTGATCGTATCACCGAGGTTTTACTGTATAAGTAGTTCAAATCGTTGGAATATGCGCAGTATCGCTTGCCATGAATAACAACGTCGGTAAATGCAGCGGCCTGATTGTCTCTCTCCTGGACTGTATTCACTCCTTTTCCATGTATCCGATTCACCGTTAGACGATTCCACAAACATATGAGATTTTGCTCAAGCATACTTTAATATGTAAGTATAACTTGTTAAGTGTCTCATAGATTGTAGGCATTTTTTACGCATGAGCATGGCTGTTTCCCTCCCGTGTAATTTTAAATAGGGCCCTTAAGATATCTAAATAAATAAAAATAATAATAAATACTAGTTCGTAGTACTTCATTTTGAATTGACTGCTAAATGTTAGACATCCTTAAGTAGGTGAGCGCCCTGTTAAACTATGAAGCTCTCATAGATAGTTTTTTTACCAGCAAATTACCATTCATCCATGGTTTTCGGATCTGGCATGGCTTACAAAGAATTGCGTGCGGAAACATTTAACTTGTAGATACCTCTATGTTTGTTCAAAAATAGACCAAACGAAGCGCTTCCACTTTCTTGCAAAGCCACATAGGCCTATTGTAAGCGCTTAAAAAGGCGACGCATACCCCGAAGAGAAATATTATGAACAATAATGGACGTATTGTGTTTTTCATTGAGTTTATCAAAAGGACATCAACAAAGGTAGCGAATTCAAAGTGATTGCTGCAGTGGCAAGTGAGCACGGCTGCTTTATACGTTTTTGTGTGTAACGCAGTAGCGTCGTAACGCAGTAGTTGAAACGCAGTAGCGTCGACGAAACTGCTTCGGCTTATATTGGTACAAGTATAATATTTATGGGACTTTGCGAATGTCACGTCATATCGTCTTTTCTACGTTCACTGGACGACATGGTAACGCTGAAATCACCTCCTCTCTAGTTATCTCTAGTCATCTCATGTTATCTCTAGTTTGAGATGTACTATTCGAAAAACAAAAGCTTTTAATTGATCCAAGAACTGCGCAACTTCCGCTTGGCGGACGATGTAATCCCGCGCCCATCAAGTACGGGTTTCACGAGAGAGAACTAAAACCTGTACGCCCTATCAGAAGGTGGCACCCTTAACAGTCTTCAAAACGAATGACAATAAACCGCTCAAACGTGACACACGATAAACATGAAAATGTGTCAGCTTTCTTGTCAGAACAAACCGTCGTCATTTATGTACCGTGTCTCAGTATCATTATAATGCAGTTGAAGCCAAAGCCTTGTGGCCGAACGAATAGTCGGAAACTTACTTCGTAATGTAATAATAATCAAGCCTAGAGCGAAATATATTTCTCACATGTCGGGGATTACACGTTAAAGAGACCCTCAAAAACTGTCAAGGGCAACGTGCAATACGAGTTGCTTTCAAGTTTCTTATACAACATGAGGGGTGACACAAAATAACACCGTCAATATATGTAATCTTTCAATACTATTGAGAAAGGGCTGAAATGCTTATCTACAATACTATAAATAAAATTCGCGTATACGGTCGTTGAATTCATTGGAGATTCGAAGAAATATGCCGCGTAACATACTTGACCATCGTAGATTGCTTTACTTGGTACCAGACTACGATATTCGCAGCGTATTTTTGTAACAACGGTTACATATTAATCAAATTAAGAATTCAGTGCAATTTGCATGTTCCATAATCCAGCTAACTTTGTAGATATTTTGAGACAACCATAAACGTTTCCACCGTTCTTCAAGCGGTCCCTCTGTAAGAAAGTGGCTGCAGGGTGGTCACGCGAGGTATTCGAAATGCGGCATGTAATACTATTTTGCAGCCTGAACAATCTTACTGATACTTGATCAAGCAATACCGCATGGAATAACCCCCGAATGCAGAGATGTTACTTGGCTCGTGGCTTCGACTTGGCTTGAGCAAATCGGCCCGAAGCAAGCAGTGGACTTGAAAACGCCCAAGTCGGCCTTCGCGTTTCATAGACGCCCAGGCTGTCTTGCTTGGTCAAGTCAAGAACAAGCTTCAATGCAGAAATACGTTGCTTGCCTGGTACCGAGGTTAATAACGAAGTTGTTGGCGTAAGGCACGTGTTATAGCAAGAAAAGCTCGTAAATTCCAAAAAGAACTATCAGATCAAGGTGCTACAAGCATATTTTGTCATTTTACTGCTAAATAGCGGCACGTGGTTCCCGCCGCCGCAGCGATGCGCACTGTTGCTTGTGTAAAGCGTCCGTTGCTCGCAGGTTTCAGTGGCCGCCCAAGCGCGGCGCGTTACTCCAAGCTTGCTTGTTTGGCCTGCGCGCTAACAAATTTCCCATAAAGATGCGAAACACGGCATGGTTTGCATTGTGTTCATTCGTCGTTTTTTTTTTTATCGAACGCGCAGTGTATATGCACTGCCCTGGCTCGCAAGTTTTAAGCGAGGTATCGCGAATTTTCAAGCTACTAGCCGTGCTATTCGCCTATGGACATGCTTGTAGCGAGCTAGGTCGCAGTTATATATGAAGAAATAAAAATGCAACAAGTTCTTGGAACAAAGTGTACAAAGCCCTTGTTCAGGCCCATGGGGTGCCTTCACCCGACTAAAAAGCTAAAGAATAGAACTAGAAATGCTAATTATTTTCTATTTTCGTTGAACTTCTGATTCTTGGTAAGCAAGACAAGAAGCGGGCGTCGAGATCATGGGCCTCGGCAGAATTTTATCTCGTGGGGTGCAGCAATGCCGCGCTGCATGCTGGTGAGGGGGGGGGGGCACAAAATCAGGATACGTTATCTGCTGGAAGCTTTGTCGCGAACAACGTAAAAGACACAGGCCTGCCATGTGCGTCCTGCGGGGTGAACGAAGAGCTCATCCACATGTTTGTACGAGAGCACCTGTTTGTAATACAAAGCTAAGTCCCAAGAAATTGCCTTTGCGGTTGCGAAACAGTTCGGCGTCGTCACCACCGGGGCTATCAATGCGCATGTGTGTGCAGTCGACACATCCTGTAACGCCAGGGAATTCGGCCACTTCATAAAAGTCCCACATAACTTTAGGAAATCCCGCCGGCTGCGGGAAACGCACCAGCATCGAGTACAAGTGCTTTGCGATGAGTAGGGTCACTTTTCCGACTGTGCGGCACACTGTCGACTGCAGAATGCGGACGAGATCCCCGGTGACTGTCTGGAATGAGCCAGCGCCGTAAAACCTGAGCGCCATCAGTAGCTGCAACATGGGAGGCACAGGCTGTCCTCGGTTGTCTCCGCTTTCTTGGAGCGGCAACATAGCCGGAAACTGCCGCACGGCATTCTTGGTGAATCGGTAGCGAGCGTGGAATCGTTCCTCGTCGTACAACTCCAACGGATTTCCTCGGTCACGTAAGGCGGGTCGCTGAATCTTCGGCAGGCAATGTACCTCAGAAAATAATACGTCCATAGCGTGCCAAGCAAACTCAAAAGCGGACAACCTCCGCGCGACGTCCATTTGAGAGGCGGCCATGTTGGAATAACGCATCAAGACTGTTTTAAGCCAGCCTCGCAGCGGACTTCAAACTTGTCCTGACTTCTACCGAGCCAAGTCGCCCGCCAGTCGTCCGCAAGTTCGAGAACGATTCATGGCGAGCGGCAAAGCTGTCTTGAGTCAAGTACGAGACAAGTAACATCTCTGCATTCCGGGGTAACAAACATGCTAAAATTAATAGAGAAGCTGAGTAAAACAAAGAGGAGAAAGAAAAAGGAAAGGCGATTACTTACGTGAAAAGCTTTTTTTACGTAGATGATTGTGTGAAGAACTGCTAAAAACGCAAAATGTACGCAGTCACTCAAAAACTCGTGATACTGCTCGAACAGCTATGCGCTGGCAGTGCACACACCGAACAGCTGTGGGCACTACGGAGTGCAGCCGCGACTGCCCGCTCACGTTTGGCAAAAGCCTCCGCCCCTTCGTGCGTACTTTCATCACGGATGGACGCCTGCGGCGATTAAGCGCCTTCGCAAACGCCCCTCCATAGGGAAAGAATGTTTTCTTTCCTCTTCTTTCTTTCTTCTTTCTTTCTTTCTTTGCGTGCCGCCAGTCAAGACGAACGGGCGAACGCTCACCGCGTCATGTAAACCTGTTTTGTACCACTGAGGTGCTTTTGCGGCCGAGAAGGGATAATTTGGCTCTCTGTGGCAGCAGTGACCT
Source organism: Rhipicephalus sanguineus (assembly GCF_013339695.2). Taxonomy (NCBI): domain Eukaryota; kingdom Metazoa; phylum Arthropoda; class Arachnida; order Ixodida; family Ixodidae; genus Rhipicephalus; species Rhipicephalus sanguineus. Next base: position 35,729 of record NW_023616427.1, read on the forward strand.
TCCCGGTCGTTGGCTCTCTGGTGAGGCTATATGCGAAGTTATTGCGAGATTTATTGTTCCGTCCCCCATTCATACACAAAAGTAGCCCAGTGAAGGCATGCCGGGACCATAAACGCCGCGTCTCTCAAAACAAGTCCAGTTCAAGGATATTCGCTGCACCTTCTGAAAAGCATTCGAAGTTTACAATTCGATGTCTGCGGCTGGCTTCGAAATTATCCCCATACAGCGTAGCGCTGCACTTATTACACAATGCGGCAACAATTCATGAATTAAAAATATTTCACGTCCTCGCAGGTTTCATGAGAAAATTACCAATATCCGTGATTATAAAATTCCACATAAATCGTTAGGATAGTAAATTAGAAAAGTGCATAGAATGCAGTTTTCTACTATCTTCTTGCTCAGTTCCTCTTTCGTTCCTGATCATCACTTAAGCTTTTGTCTCTCGCGTTATTACGGATCATCAAGAATGTCCAATCGAACGGGAGTGACAACAAAACCATTCTTGGAAGGTGGTTGGCCAGTACTGAAAAAAAAAAAACTTCGCGGACGCCTGAGCTTCGCCTTCAAGAGTAGAACGCGACAGCTTAATCGAACCCCGTGCGCATCGCCTTCTCAAGTGCTAGCCTAGCTTCGTTTCTCGCTGCATGCCTGAACTGTGCCGTGAGGAAATGAACGACTGTGCGCGCAACATTGGCCGTTTCAAACTATCCTAGAATGCCTGCTACAAGTGCAGTTGTTAAGTGCTTACTGCGGGCACGGGAGGCAACACGCGAACCTTCGCAGCTGCTCACTTTCTTGATGGTTTTGCAGCTCTTGATTAAATATGTCTTAGCGCCTTGTAAAGGGTGGGTCTTTAAAGCACCCACTTGTTGTCCATTTCACACGTTTTGACACCTGACGCGATTCTACGTTCTGCTACGCAATATTATATGCATTAGGGAGACTCCTTCCACTATGTGACATTCATACAGTGTTTTTCTTCCCGACACAGTCTCAAGCAAAAGCATCGCTCCGTGGTAGAACACCTGCTTGCCACGCAGACTGCCTGGGTTTGATTCTCGCTATAATCGAAAAAATTTATTATTTATTCTATTTGCATCTTTCTTGATTTTTCTGTCACAGACAAGGGGATTGTTCACACCGCAATTTCTGTGAAAAGAGCTCTTTAACGCTGTCGCGTTAAAACGTGTCTGATGTGCCAGCGGAATATCGCTTAATAAAATAATAACGAATATGCCCGTGTAGGGCAAAGTGATCCAAATTGTATTCGGTGCAGGGCCGATTAACACATTTCCTACGCACTAGATTAAGCGCAGTACCTTGATATATATAGAATTACACCATCTCCCGCTAAAGGGGACCATGAGGCGATGCGAAGCAGCGTTTCGGCATGTCGAGCCCGCGTTTCATCCGTATCAGTTTCCCGCCGACGTTGCAGTTTGCGCTGGGCTTCTCTAGCCCAGAGCTCCGCTTGCGGACGTTTACATTGCGCTTCAGCGCGTCGAGCCTTGCGCTGCTCCGCGATCTCGGCAGGCGTTAAGGTATTACTGCAACTGGCGCCGACGTTCACGCTGGAACTCATGACACCGGCTCAGCCGACGCAGTGACTGAGCGTGTGTACGACCTAACGCGAGCATTTTATTTAAACGAGGAGGGGGAGCGGACGCGCAGTGGAGAGGAGGTGTGTGGAGAGTGTTTGCGCATGCGCTGTAAGGGTGGTCACGTCGCACACCGGATTGAACTCCGCCATAATCTGCTTCGCATCTAAAAAAGGCAAAGGAAATCTGTAAACCAGGGCTGCCGCCATCGCGTGATATCCCGGTTAAAACGGCTTGGTAAATGGTGACAGAGGCGACAATTCTGCCATGGCTGGTCGGCCGTACACGACGCGTCGAAAGATTATTCGCAGCTGATCTCGTCTATAGCGGTGTCTGCGCATGCTCCAGATATGTGAAAATGTAAGCGGTCCTTATCTATTTTGGCTACATCGCCATGAAATGTATTGTTCAAAATTATTTGTTGCGTACATCAAATCTGCTTACTATACCTACATTTTTTATCAATGCCAATGATGCGTTCAAAAATTCGTTCCGGCAAACCCTGCTGTCGCATATATTATTGCCTTTTGCGGCGCCAGTGCTATTGATTGCGAACAATTGTTGCCAAGAAAAGCGCGTTCTCTATGATTACGAGAACGGAAATCTGGGCGAGTTTGTAAGAATGCATCAAAGAGCAGGTAGCGCAAAAAATACGTAGACACAAGTCAGGAACATAAACACGAGACGAGCGCTATGTCATCTCGTGTTTATGTTCACGGTCGTCTCGTGTTTGTGTTCCTGATTTTTGTCTACGTATTTTGTGCGCTACCTGCTCTATGCTGCGTTCTTTATATTGACATGACACAGGCGTATTACGAAAGGAGCTGTCGCTCTCCGGTGATACGTTTCCGCCGTCGGCTGCACTCTAGACCAGGGGTCTCGAACACGCGGCCCGTGGACCTCTCGCTAGGAAACAGCAGCCCAAACGTGATAGTCATCATCGCCTGTTTTTTTTATTATTATCATTTTCTTCATAAGTGCGGTCATGAGCTACACACCCTATTGGAAAACCCAGTGGCGCTGTCCCAGTGCAATACCTGTTTATTGGACCAGTGTGGCACTGCGTGCTGGGACGCTGGCACACTGCACGAGGCACACTGGACGCTGGCGCACTGCATAATGGGCCACCCGTTACGGGCCTACGTCGGGCTTTTAATTTGTTTTTTAGAACTGTGGCCATACCCTGATCACAATTAGGGTTGGAACGCGAGCACTGCGACAAAAAAAAAGAAAAAAAAACCTAAAAAAAAGAACGATCGAGCGGGAGTCCAACCCACCACTTCGACGCACAGTGTATCCCGAATCTGACATGTTACCGCTGCACCACACTTGTTTTTTCTTTCATGGTATTTATCACACTGAGTATTACAGTGCACAACAAGAGCACAAATAAAGCAAGCAAAAGTACAATCACATAGCGACAATAAGGCCACCTCTCGTCTTTCTGGTGTGGTGCATTACTGAGTGTGCACTTAGTAATGCACCACACCTGAAAGACGAGAGGTGGTCTCTTTTTTTTCGTGTTATAACTACTTCCACTAGCCAGTATTTTCATTTTTAAATGCGAAGCATTTCTTAGCGAACTTCTGCGACTTTGAGGGTATCTATCTATCTATCTATCTATCTATCTATCTATCTATCATCTATCTATCTATCTATCTATCTATCTATCTATCTATCTATCTATCTATCTATCTATCTATCTATCTATCTATCTATCTATCTAGCCGCCTACGACTTTGTGCTCTCCTGGTCGCCTGGTTAATCGAATGTACACCAAAATTGGTATGGCGTAAGTTGACTGTATGACGAACATAAATGACAAGTCATAACATGAAAATCATGACGCATGTCATGTACAGCATGATTTACATGCCACGCTCATGGTGCGCTGGCGGCCGTTTCGCTAGCTCTGTATACACCAAATTGGTATCTTGCGACGTGACTGTGTAGCGAACATAAATAACACGAGTTAACATGAAAATCATGACACGCATGTCATGTACAGCATGACTTACGTGCCACGCTCATGGGGCGCTGGTGGCCGTTTCGCTAGCTTTATATACACCAAAATTGGTATCTTGCGACGTGACTGTGTAACGAACATAAATGACACGAGTTAACATGACAATCATGACACGCATGTCATGTACAGCATGGCTTACGTGCCGCGCTCATGGTGCGCTGGTCGCCGTTTCGCTAGCTTTATATACTCCAAAATTGGTATCTTGCGACGTGACTGTGTAACGAACATAAATGACACGTGTTAACATGACAATCATGACACGCATGTCATGTACAGCATGGCTTACGTGCCGCGCTCATGGTGCGCTGGTCGCCGTTTCGCTAGCTTTATATACTCCAAAATTGGTATCTTGCGACGTGACTGTGTAACGAACATAAATGACACGAGTTAACATGACAATCATGACACGCATGTCATGTACAGCATGGCTTACGTGCCGCGCTCATGGTGCGCTGGTCGCCGTTTCGCTAGCTTTATATACTCCAAAATTTATATCTTCCGACGTGACTGTGTAGCGAACATAAATAACACGAGTTAACATGAAAATCATGACAGGCATGTCATGTACAGCATGACTTACGTGCCACGCTCATGGGGCGCTGGCGGCCGTTTCGCTCGCTTGATCTACCCCGAAATTGGTATTGCGCGACGTGACTGCGTGAAGAACATAAGCACACGAGTTAACATGAAAATCATGAAACGCATGTCATGTACAGCATGACTTACGTGTCACGCTCATGATGCGCTGGCGGCCGTTTCGCTAGCTTTATATACACCAAAATTGGTATCTCGCGACGTGACTGTGTAACCAACATAAGTAACACGAGTTAACATGAAAATCATTACACGCATGTCATGTACAGCATGACTTACGTGCCACGCTCATGGGGCGCTGGTGGCCGTTTCGCTAGCTTTATATACACCAAAATTGGTATCTTGCGACGTGACTGTGTAACGAACATAAATGACACGAGTTAACATGACAATCATGACACGCATGTCATGTACAGCATGGCTTACGTGCCGCGCTCATGGTGCGCTGGTCGCCGTTTCGCTAGCTTTATATACTCCAAAATTTATATCTTCCGACGTGACTGTGTAGCGAACATAAATAACACGAGTTAACATGAAAATCATGACAGGCATGTCATGTACAGCATGACTTACGTGCCACGCTCATGGGGCGCTGGCGGCCGTTTCGCTAGCTTGATCTAGCCCGAAATTGGTATTGCGCGACTGCAGTGTGTGACGAACATAAAAACACGAGTTAACACGAAAATCATGACAGGCATTTTCCTTAGTGACATACAAGACGATGTATGCAGCTCTTTGCTGGCTGCTTCGCATTACATCGATTCCCACAATGCGTGGGATCTGCCGACTTTTTCTCGTTTAGAAAGGAAGTTTTCAGTCCCTTCGTGCTCGCGAGAACCTATGAGAATGTAGTTAATTTGTTTGTCATGTGCTGCCTAGGATCAGAACGTCTATCTGGCACGTTTTGCCGCAAAAAATATTAGCGTAACCGCAGATGTGTTCCCGCAATCGCACTGACACGCTAAGCAGTTAGTCATACCTATGTAAAAAACAGTGTGCATCTGTCCTGCACTGAACACTTTAGGTTTCGTCAGCTGTCTGAACATTTTCTATCCTTTTTGTTTACGTTCCGCGTACTATACAGCCGCAGTAGTTCATCCCAGCCGAACCGATCGCTAGGCTTAGAGCTGTACTCCGTGCGCCACGATCGCTGTGATGAACGTGGATATTCAATTACGAAGTATCTAATAACCGTTCAAATGCAGTTTCGATCATACCTGACTCAAGCGGGGCCATATTTGCACCTTCAACTACATGAATCAGAAGCTAAAAACGCCGAGATTGAGCGTTACATTGGCTCACTGTTGCCGGTGACGGGCGACTTTCAGCGGTACGGGCCCATATGGAAGGACTGGACTGGCTGCTAGAGTAGGTTGATGTTATTATCAGACTAATACTAATGTCATATTGTGTTGCCAATGATATGTTCTTTCGATACAGTTATATGAACATTCACGACACTCGATCACACACTTCAGAGAAAGCACGCGCGCGCGCGCTCGGCAGATAATTGCTTTAGTGTACACGTACGTCTGTCGTTTAACAAAAACTAAAGCTAGATATGTGAGGACACAGGATAGAATAATATTTCAAGATATTCTATAGGTTTTTCTTGTGACTTCTCGTCACACAATACCAAATTTTATATGAATTCCACCCAGCGCATCCAGTTTTTTTTTTCTATGTGCTGCGAGCGTTCCCAGTGCGCAGGCAGACACTGTACAGCGTTGAGTAGTGCCTCCCAGTGCGCTGTAAGACGCCGCGACACACTGTACAGCATTCCCAGCGTTTTTCAGCGCACTGGGTAGCACTGGCCACGCTGTACAGTCTGTCCCAGTGCCTCCCATCGCGCGGTAGTTCACTGGGACACACTGTACAGCGTTTCCAGTGCCACCCAGTGCGCTGAAAGGCACTGAGAGGCACTGGAGACGCTGTTCTTTTTTCCGATAGCGCAGACGTGACTTGTCTAAAGCATTTTCCTCTTGAGGAAACCACTGCGGTCAACATGTGTTGATACAAACCGTGGAACAATATTCTATATTACAGAATCGTCGTCCAGATTGTAGGCACAATCGCAGTGCCAAATCGCCTTCGGAAATCACCCATATATGGTATAGGGGAAAGGTATTCAAATGGCAACGTTATCCATTTAAAACATTAGCCTTTTTGTGTGTATGTTTAGTGCCTGATCCATCTACAGGATGGCGCTATTACACATGTAGCCCCGACGACCCGCTCACATGAAATGTCAAACGCAACATCTTGAGCTGTATCAGCAGAAAATCAAATGTCATTGCAGCTTACCGCCTCACTGAAGCCGACAGTGAGGTCGACGTTCGTGATCTGCCTCCTCCCCGAGGTAGTGAGTAAAACATGAGCGTATAGACATTTTTCCCGGAGTAACTCTCCTGCTTGGGCGTCCGATACGCAGTTAGGAACCTCAACAGTCCGTTAACTGACAGTGCTAACTGAACGCACAGTCATTTGGGAACCTTAAATGTACGCTAACGACAAATATGAAGTTGAGGTGGAATGAGCGGGGGCATAGAAGAATGCGTGCAGTTTTGGTTGGTGTGAATAGATAGGTAATTAGCGAAGACCGAATATCTCCTACTCATTTTCTCTCACCCCAGACTCAGTGCTGAAGCGATATCGTCACGAATGTGATTGCTCTCAGCGAATTAGAAAGCTCCATCACGTCACCACGCGTGCAATTGGCCGCTGCTTGGCCATGGTGGAGTGAAGCCGCGGCTTTCATCATTGCCTCGATAGATGTAGTTGCAGACTTGGAACCTCGCAGCGAAGATCTCAACATTGAAGCAAGATTGCATTTCAGTGAGTCTGCAATGATCCCCCTTGCTCTCGCGGCGGCGGCAGCTCTTTCTGCGTATGAAGTTGGTTGGTTGGTTGGTTGTTCCTAGAGGAATGGCACAACCCACCACGGGGGATCGGCCACGAATCGTGCGGCAGTAGGATTTCTGAATGAAAGAAAGGATAATTCTAAAGAGATAATTTGTAGGTAAGCGAACACATTATTTGTATAAAGCCTGGCTCTAACCGACCGAAAGCAATGCGTCGTTTTCGTTGACGACATGCGATGCGTCCGATTGCCAAATACTGTTTATGATCACGCGTATTTATTTTTCGTTTTACAGCGAGAGCTGTTATCATCTCACAAGGGCCGTTTTTGGCGCCGTAGCTTTCCGCCGCCGCCGCCGCCGGTGTCCCTAACCACTATGGCGCGAAATAAGAAAAAAAACGAAATAAGAAAAATATCCAGGATGGACCGAAGCTCGGATCTAGGCCCTCTGCGTGGAGCCCAGTATTGTACTTTAGAGCCATGCCGGTGCTTGAACCTGCCTTGCAAAAGACCCTATACAAGCTTCATATCCGAAAGGACCCACATTAACATATGTGATGTAATGTGCACTTAGATTGTGCACCAATAGAAGTGCACTTCTATTAGTTGCCAAGGGAGCCCGTAAGGTTCCCATGATCCATATCTCTGTCTCTTTCTCACGTTAGCGTATGTTATAAAGCGTGATGGGAGAGTTAAATAACGACCGGACGTCACAATGCGAATTACGTAACCAGTGGGTCGTTTATGGCTACCAACCCATTACAAGGGGTCAGCCATAATTCTCCATCGTCATCAACCGCCGCAACAACAAAGTGCACATAATGCCTTACAGATGGTACCTCGCTTTCCGCAGAATAACGAATAATGTTGGTGTTGGTGCATCCCAACTTCACAAAAGTAATGATTTGTGGGGTAGTGGGTACGTTCGGCCGTATCTGGACGGCCTCGAGTTTCCAGCAGTAACTAATCATCACTCACTATGCTGGCTCGTGAGGCATCGTGACCCGTCCGGCGGGCCGTCTCATTAGACGTTGCGGCTCCAAGAGTACAGCTTTTCTGGGACCTCTAAGATCGGACGATGTCAAACGGATGCTGAGTGCATGTCCCACCTTCCTTCAGCGCACACGATGGCTTTGGTGTCTATTTAGTTTCTGACTCGTCCGACTTTCTGGATATCAGCGACTTCAAGAGCGACTAACAACGCGATCCTGCACGCAATTTCCCAGAAAAACATTATACTATTATTTCTAATGCCTTGCTGTACGCGAACAACAACTCGGCCGACGGTCTTCCGTTCCTTCTAGTAGTGCCGAAAAGCTTGCGCCCAGTGTTTATTCGACCTTTGCGCGATGACTTAACGTCCTGTCACCTTGGCTTCACACGTACAATACAACAACTTCGTCAGAGGTTTTACTGCCCGAAAATACGGAAGAGGACGCAATTCTACGTCCCCAGCTGTGCTTCTGCTCAGCGCCACAAGCAACCACGAATGCTCCGGCAGGTTATTTGCGGCCCGCTTTACCATCGATATTTCCTTTTAAAAAGTCGGCATCGTCTTTCTCGAACTGCTTCATATAACCCTATCCGGCCATCGATATGTTATAGTATAGTTTCCATAGAATTTACCTCAGTAAACGAAAACAAGGCACTTACATCTGCGTCAGCAGCCGCTGTCCCTACCTTTCCGCTACAACGGCTCATATTGCGTCACAGCGCTCCATGCGTCGATATCAGTGATCTTTTGTGATTTATTGCCGACGTTTCTGAAGAAGTATTACGTTTAAGTGGTTCTTCATATTCCTGATAAGAACATTCATTCCTTACGATCCTTAAACTAAGTCTCACCGAGAGAAATATCGCACTCTGACGAATATGATATCGATGTATGTTGATGCTGATTACAGGAACTGGGACGCCGTCTTACCTTTCGTAACTTACGCATACAATACTTCCAAGCATGAACTTACTGGGTACGCGCTTTAATTTATGTTTTGCGCAAGAAACCCTCAGAGCTTTCTGGACACTTCACTATTTTTTCACACATCAGGAAGATCTTTAAACAGCTCAGACTTCATGTCGTGCCGAAGAACCACGTCGACTCGCACGAATTAGAAGATTCACCTCGGAAGAACAAAGCATATTCGTTACGATAACAGGATTTTAAATGCGAATCATTTAGTATCCTGTTAAACAACCCTTAGTATCCTATAAACAACCTAGAAGCAACCAGATCAGACTTCAGAATCGTCCAATTTCGCTGTTTCAACCCTTGCACGGCTTAGTGCAAGCTTCAATTTCTTTTGCGTTTTTTTAAGCACTGAAAAGCGCGTTTGCGCTTTACAGCGGGCGGTAGGTGGGGATGCGAACCACGCAGAATTACGTCATATGGTAACTAGGCCACACATGAGCTCTCAGAGGCGCGTAATCACTATATTAAGACAAACATGTGCAACAGGAGACACGAGGAAGTAGTACAAGACGCAATACAACAGCGAAAACGAACGCTGCAAGAAATATGAAATTTAAGAGACCGCGAGTATGTAAATGTGTATCATCATCATCATTATCATCATCAGCCTGTCTACGCCCACTGCGGCAAAGGCCTCTCCCATGTTCCGCCAATCAACCCGGTCCTGTGCTTTCTGCACAGGACCGGGTTGTATATAGGCTGTCTTTAATAACAGTGCCGCTTCGTTCCTGTCTCGTGCTTGCTCTCATGCGTCTCAATTGTGCGATGCCACCATCGTATACATCGTACAAATATGCCTACTTACACGACCTTGCAATATGCCTCTTCTTACAACACGTGTACAAAAAAGCAACGACACCCACATTAGTAATGGTGAATCAAGATCATGCTACGCATTTTTATAATTGACATTCGGGCAGGTTTGGACCGCATGCGCTCAGCTGGGAAATGTTCAGTATTTTCTATCCAAGACACCGAAATCATGCCTCAGGAGAGCAGAACCGATTGCGTTTCACCCAGGAAGCCCTGCACAAGTACCAGTGCCGCCAAAACGCTGAATTGATTTTGCGATACGAATCATCGGTCATTGCCAGCATACGCTGCTGAAACTTGCAGGAAACAAAAAAACTAGAGAATTTAAGGACCACGCAGTGAGCGATGAAACAGAACATTATAGGTGTCATATTAAGACAGGAAGATAGCAGGATGTCTCAAGATAAAATAGGGGTAGTCGGTATGTAGTTGACAATAGGGCAAATAAAATGGGCTTGGGCTGGCTACATAACTTCTAGAGTGACAACAGGTGCTCGGTTCGAGCGACTGAATGATGCAAAGCAATACAAGAAAATTCGATATCATTGAGAGAGGCCTTCGAGGTACAGTGGACATTTATAGTTGCCATAGTGTGCCAAGTCTAACCCAGTGCATGCCGTGGTGAGGAAGCGGCAATATTTATGAATATGACTACAGCTTTCGGCTCCCGGCAATGTTGAAATTATATCGTTCGAGTGAAATATGGTGTCATAGTAGAAATCATGTGCGACCCTTCATGTTCACAAGTTTCATAATTATTGCAAGTAGGAGAATAACGCTACGTGTCTTTCCTCGAATTGACCCAAAGTAGTTTATGTAGGTGTCTCATATTTTCTTTCCAATACGTGTTGTGAGAAACTCAAAACAAAAATGAAGTGAAGTGGGAAATTTAGGAATTTAAAGGGATCGAACAGTCATTGAACCGGGAATGTCGCTGGAGCCAACGTTTTACAATTGGACTTTACTTATCGAGGCCTTGATGAAGACAAGTCCACGAGTGAAAACATTGGCCTTGGCGACATTCTCGGTTCAAGTATTTTTTCATCTCTTTGAGTAATTCTAGGTCTTTTACTCATCATGTATCAAAGTATAGAATCCCGGCCGCGGCGGCCGCATTTTAATGGAGGCTGTGCACTTTGATTTATGTGCACGTTAATAACCCCAGGTTGTCGAAATTTCCGCACCGCTCCGCTATGGCGTTCTTCATAATAATGTCGTGGTTTTTGGATGTAAAGCCTTAACAAATATATGAGATCACGTGTCAAGCCGTCTTGATTTTACTCTGGCTGAGGGAGTTTAAATTACCATATGATATAACAGCCCCATGCATTTTTTGTACCCTCTGAATGTCTCCATTGTGCGCATCCGCTATAGACTATCTACTTGCGTAAACTATGCACTAGAACAGCAATCATCTCAATGTATAGTGTTCCAGAAAATATTTTGTGTGTTCTGTGGGTTTAGTCAGAGCGAAGAGCTTACACAAAGTACCTGCAAAATTCAGCAAAAAGACGAAAGCATAATGCATTCCGTGACCGGGATCGCTATCGCATGATATAAGAAAAATTTAATCAGAAGCAAATTTCTAGGCACGGATGGGATTTCAACCCGCGCCCTCTGCGTGGCAGTCGGGTTTTCCACCACAGTGCCACGCTGGTGCTTGTAACTCCTTTGCAAAAATACTCTATACAAGCGTCATGTCGGGGAAGGAATCGTCGTAATATGTGTATTATAGCGTGGCAGAAGAGTAAAATAACAACCAGTCATCACACAATGCTAATAGCGCAAAGAGTATGTTGTTTTATGCTTCCCACCAGTGTTGCGGAGTTGCCCCACCAGAATTGGAATGACTCCGGAATCATTCCACATTTTCGCGATCCCAGAATGGAATGGGGACAACGCATGGAGGAATGGAATGGAATTCAGCGCCTTTTGCATGGAATGGAATGGGAATGGAAGTAAATCTTTTTCGGAAAATAGAGCACGTTTTCGTCTACGTGCTGTTTTTCAAACTTCAAACATGAGTAAGTCAGAGCCTCTAAATTAACAATAACGCAGTATTTTTAAAATGACTTGGCTGATTACAAGCACGGTACATTTATAACCAACGCGCCTACCAGAAACCACCGTGCATGTCCTACTAATCCTCAAACCTCAATGCATATCGCATCGTACTGATCACCGCCATAAGACTGACCACCGCCATGATACGGACCCCGCAGTCAAGGCGCCTTTTTTTCGTTCAGGTATTAGTTTGTTTCACCCGATTACTTTCTTTCGGTGATGTTGCTGTGCCTTTTCATTTTTATTTTCAGCATACCGTCAGTGTTTTCTTGGTACCAATGCTATATCTATGTTTCTCTATCTTTCTCTAGCGTCGGAACACTTATTGCAGGTAATTGCGCGTGTAATTTTCGACAGCTAAAGTGACGCGCGAAGGTCAGGGCGTAATTAGGGGAAGGGGCAGGAGAGTACAAATGCCCCTAGCACCATTTGGCAGGAGGCACCGAGCCGAGTCCGTCCGACATGCGCTCGGGGGCTTCCTGAGGACACAGACGGGGTGCTAGTGACCCGCGCCTCGTGGAAAGATCGCCCGTAGAGGTTCAAAACCAGTGGTGCATGCGCCCACACTTTTCCAACACCCCCTTCCTCGCCTTCTTCTCCCCTGGTACCAACCGTGAGACTAGAGACTCCTGTGACTAGTTAAATAGTGTTCCATTCCTTCAACAAAGGAAACACAACCTTCTGGAAGCCTGCGGCTTCCGACATTCAATTTGTAACCGCTTTGTCTGCGTAAGCAGCACTGCCTTTTTTCGTATGGTCGACAATATCTTCTGTCTCGAAATTGTTCTCGAGAAGGTGAAGCCTTGCGCTAATTCTGCCGCCCCTACATGAGCACGTCGCTGCGCCATGACTTCGGAATGCATCTCGTTCTCTCTCATTTTGTTGCTCATATCCAAGCCCATGCAAAGAAATAAGATAAAAAGGTCGGTAGCCTGTTTCCACATGAATGTGATTTTAACCATGAAAATATCTCTCCAGGATCGTTGCCAAAATTTTTCAGGTGTTCTGACTTCCCTTTATGTGCTATCTGGCATATTTTGTATGTTTTGAATATATATGCATATACAAAATGTAATATTATCGGGGCGGTGGGAGGTTGGACCTCTCAAACCTCCTTCTAGCTTCGCCACGGAACTTATCACTTGAAATGTTCGTTTTCTTCTGGTTCGGCCTAACACTTTCGTGACCGCGGAAAAATCGGTTGTTTTCGGCTAGTCTAGGAAATATTTTTCCCTACCAAAGAATTATAATTGATGCTAATGTGTAGGGTATCAAATGATAGAGGAAGAATTGGTCTTTCCAACAGTGGTAATTTCTAACAGCGGTTTTATTTTATTAAAATAAAAAAATTATCAAACAAAGAAAAATGCATCAAAAAGAAAGAAAGATTCATAAAAACATCAATGCTACTCTGCAAAGGTTAAACATTAAAAAAATCGAAATATACGTTTTGAACGCAAAGCCATCGTAGAATAATAGTGGAAATATAAGCTCTCTAAGTACAAAGATTATTTACATTAATACAAGAATATAGGCACTAGTGCCTATCATGCCACCGCGCGATGCAGGTTCTCGGCGCGGTGAAACAAGCTGGCTGTGCATGTTTCTGGAAAAAAAATTTTTTTCTCTTCAGCTTTCCTAGCATAGTTTGCAGTTCTGGTGTTTTCCAATTTTCTTGTGTATTTGTTGAAATGAACAGTGCAGCCTGTTCCAAATCTGCAAAAATCCATAATTATACTCTCATTTGACCTCTTTCTCGCTCATATACTGCCGAATACCATACCGACCTTCACATTTCACCATCTTCTCATTCACTGAAAGGTTGCGACTGGGTCAAAAGATAGCGTAGAAAAATCGTTCATGTGTTGCAATAGAGAAGACACGTGGTGAAGATTCTCGTGGGATGCGACGCTCGTCTTCTTCAGATCAGAGACACTCAAGAAGCCTTTGACCTTTTCCGTGGCATCACTGACGGTAGACGAAGGCCTGGAAATACGTGTCGTCGACCCCAACACCAATGCAAGCGCGGGTCTTCAACGATTACCATGTAGACATGGAGTGAGACGAACATGCTCATCTTCTCTTCAGTAACCTCCCTCCATGGATCCGTCCTTCTCACTGTATGTTGGCTTTTCGAAAGTATGCATCCACGCATACTTATCTGTGTGGTTGCATGTCTCTCTGACGACTTCTGCGGTAAAAACAACATGAAGACGCCGCCGCGCAGCACACCGGAGCGGTGGGTCAAAGTCCGCTCCTCGCCGTCTTGGCGAAGAGAACTGCGCTCTTTCTGCAACCGGCGCCAAATGCTCCCGCCCGAATGAAGTTAACACCTTGCAGATAAGAGCTGTTATGCTTAGAACACACCGGATACGTTTACATCGACGCGTGGCAGCGATAAAACGACCCGAGGAGAAGACGAAACTTACCGGCGGATAGCTGCTGATGTTCCGGGGAGGTCTGACGCACTTTCGCCGTCCGTACGACTTCGCCTGGTGAATCGAAGTTTTCTTTCGTGTCTGTGCTGCTACCATCATCCAGAGATTCCCACTCATATTAATCGGAATCCATCGAAATTCGCCCTTTCTGTGGAGCGCCCGCAAGCGGCGTCGACGCGAAGTCTGAAACAACGAGCGCTCACCTACCAGACTGCGAACGAGCTTTAAAAATCTCCCCGCGGTGGAAAAAAACAAACTCGCAAATGAAACTGATAAAAAACATGTTATTTTATGCTTTGTATTGCGTTAGCTGCCCCGAACCGCTCAGGCAGTGCCAAAACTTGATCCTGAAGTCATCGATAACATACTATCGATGGGAATAGGCGCGGTCACGAAAGTGCTAAGCCACCTTGGTTCTTCCACACGTAATAACCGTAGTGAAAATCGGAAAGGGAAAACGCTGCCACGGTCTTGTTGCTTAAGGGCTGCATCGAGAAGCTCTTTACCAACTCATCCGACATGCCAGCCTCCAAGCTTACGCCGAGCTTTCATGGGCAGAGGTTGGGATGAAATGACGAAATGAAAAAAAAGCAAACAAACAAAAAACAAACAAAGTATGGGTTTTCCAAACCGGGCAAGAAACTCAACCTGGAAAATCTTCGCCCCATCTCGCTTACCTCCTGCCTGGGCAAACTAATGGAGCACGTTGTGCTCTGCCGCCTGCAAAATTTCGCGGAGGAGCACAGCTTACTTCCCCCAACAATGCTGGGCTTCAGGGCCCATCTATCTACTCAGGATGCACTCATCCAGTTGCACCACGATCTTGTACGTCCTGGGAGTGGCACTAGTACCAAGGCTTTGCTCGGTCTGGACCTTCACAAAGCATTTGACAACGTCAAGCACACTACCATTCTAGGCAGTCTATCCGAACTACAACCCGGAGAACGCTATTTAACTACATCCGTGCTTTCTTAACCGACCGAACAGTTGAACTCTCGGTGGGCGACCTCCGTTCCAAGCTAATACTCTTGGTGATCGCGGCACTCCGAAGGAGCCGTTTTATCCCCTTTTCTATTCAACCTCTCTATGAGGTCACTACCCTCCAAGCTCGACAAGATACCCGGCCTGTGATACACCCTATACGCAGACGATATCACGCTCTGGACGACTGTGGGGTCCGATGGTCAAATCGAAGAGACCCTTCAAAGGGCTACGGACACAGTCGTCCAGCACGTGACGGATGCGGGTTTAGAGTGCTCGCAGAGCAAATCGGAGCTACTAATACTCCGACCTCCAGACCGACGTAAAATTAAGACTCCACTCCCGAGTATCAACGTTTATGTGAACGACACGCCATACCACAGGTGGGCCACATGAGAGTGCTCGGACTCATTGTACAACAAACCACCACAACAACATCACATTGGACCGCCTCACCGTAACGGTGAACCAGACAGCCCATCTCATATCTCGAGTGAGCGCGCGCAATCGAGGCATGAATGAGAAAGAATTACTCCAGATAATTCAGGCCTTCGTTTTGTCGCGCTTCACGTACGCCCTCCCTTACTTGCACCTCCTTCAGTCTGAGCGAGCCCAACTAAACCGCCTTATACGTAAAGCTTATAAGGTGGCACTGGGGCTCCCCCGAACACCTCGACCGAGCGCCTCCTCAATCTTGGGCTACATAACACTTTAGAAGAACTTCTCGAAGCGCATCGTACGGCGCAAATTCACCGATTACAAGGAAGCAGGACGGGCCGATGGATCCTTGATAAAATTGGGCACGAGGTTTCTCCAACGGGTAACGATCCTGCCATAATCCCCCCCAATATCAGAAGAAAATTCCTCATAAAACCGCTGCCAAAGAACATGTTGGCCAACCACCACGACGGCAGAAGGAAAGCGAGGGCCAAATCCTTGCACAAAAAGTACGCGTCCAACCCTGAAGTGGCGTACGTTGACGCCGCCCAATACCGAGACTTGACCAATGCTACGCAATAAGTGTAATCACTCTTCCTGTCGTCAATGCAGATTCACCCCGAGTAAAAACGGCTGGTTCCGTCCGCGCACTTAACACGACAGAAGCCGAGGAAGCGGCCATAGCCTTAGCAGTAGCAGCCGGATTCACCATTATATTAAGCGACTCAAAGGCCGCTATTTCCAACTTTGCACGTGGCATGTGGCCCCCACAACACTGCGTTTACTCCGCCCCATTCTGCTTACTGATCCTGAGGAAGAAACACTATGCTCCATTGAGCTGATATGGTGCCGGCTCACGCGGGGAACCCGGGAAACGAGGCGGCCCACCAATATGCTCGAGAATTCGTCAGCCGAGTGGTGGG
Organism: Rhipicephalus sanguineus; assembly: GCF_013339695.2. NCBI lineage: Eukaryota > Metazoa > Arthropoda > Arachnida > Ixodida > Ixodidae > Rhipicephalus > Rhipicephalus sanguineus. Next base: position 52,436 of record NW_023616427.1, read on the forward strand.
ACCCCTCTGATCCGGGGGACCCTGGTGAAGCCTTGACATCATATCACGACATTACGCAATATTACCGCCTATCGAGGCAGTTAAAACCACCCCGCACCACAAGTTAACTAAGCGCCAGGAGGTGTCTGGCGCGACTGCAAACGCATTCATTCCCGTGTCCATATATTTAGCACGTATATACCCACACGATTTACCCGTATTGCTCGTATGTGGGCAATAGCCACACTTCATCACATTCTCGGTGGACTGCAGGGAATACCCCCCCTCTCCCGATCTCCTGGCCCTCCCTCGCCCGAAGGGTGGGAGGTTTTGACCTCCACCAGCCTGGGAGTTCAGCTACAGGCCATACAGAGAGCAGAGGAGTGGCCACCAGGTTCAGCCTGGCGGATCACCTACCTCCATAAAGTCTGACGACAATAAAGTTGTGTTCTCTCTCTCTCGAAGTATGCAGCCTATATAGCATCAATGGTGTTTCACCCCTGACAGCTTCCAGGGATAGCACGGCTAATAAACTGCTGGAGGAAGCGCTGCAGAAGGGCAAGGATGTCGGTGGGGGAACGTCATGACTTCATGGAGCGAGGCAGACGCCAGCGGACCTGGAACGCCTGCGTGCGTTCGCGGCTCGACCTACGAACCTCTGCTTCCGTGTTGCTGAAGCACAGCGTGATAGTCTATACATGAGCACAGGCGTAGGTTACCCCATTACGCGAGCGCACACACCGTGCTGTTTTCCTATTATTCACGACGCTTTGAAAAATGCATATCGAGTACAAGCGTTATTATGCGCTTGTTGATGTTCTCTTTGCGCGGCGTTCACGATACGCACTGTCCAGGTATATGTTAAAAACTTCAGCTGCCACAAAAGTGAAATCGTGATCGCGGGTGTTGTCCGGCCGCGGCGGCTGCATTTTCAATTGAGGCGAAAATGTTTGAGGCCCGTGTACTTAGATTTGAGTGCACGTAAAGAACCCTGTTATTAAAGAACCCCTGCACGTTAGAACCCCTGCCCCCACTAGGCGTCCCTCATAACATATCGTGGCTTTGGGACGTTAAAGGGACCGACAACTGTGACCATGGGTGTCATTCGTAGCGATGAATATGTGCCACTGGGCGTCAACGTGGGTGCATGCACGTCAAACGGTGCTATTGCTGCCAACACCAAAAGACCATTGTACAACCTTTCATATATCACTATACAATGAGCCCAACTTCTTGAACACACGCTTTACTTTCGTGTTATACCGATTCCTGTCACGGAGGGATCAGCCTCGTTTTTTTAACACGAAAGTGTTTTATGCCGGGGTCCACCACGGCTCCAGTGACGCATTTCCGCCACGGATATGACGTTGTAAAATATAAAGACTAACATATGGCAAAGAAAAAAAACTAAAGAAAACGTTCCGTCACCCAGAGTTCAACTTACGACCCCTCGATCCCCAGCGCGCAGCGCAATCGACTCCGCTACTGACGGCACGTCCTTCATCATACTAACGCGTGCTATTTTAACACCATTTGCCAGTGTCGGTACTCAGAGATCAGGGTACTCAGCGTGCTTTTGTTATCACTAGCGAGATGGCGCGAAGGGCTCGAAAGGTGCGCTCTAAAGGTCGTCGCCTCACTCGTTGAGATGAGCGTGCTCCTCTACAGGGCGTGGTCGCTCCTGCGCGCGCGCTTATCTGTACGTCTTCCGCCCTCACCGCAAATTTGCGTTGTAGTTACAGAGAGCACAATGTCACTTCGCTCACTGCAGCGGCCGCCTTGCGAAAGGAGCGCGCTGTTCACAAACAATTAGTTACAACTGTGACAGTCGAGCTCATCTTGTGTATACTTGTGCGTGTTCGTGCGTCCTCCTTTGTATTTGACCAGCGCGCTTAACGCCTAACTGTCACAGTTGTTAGATCGCGCTCATCCTGTGTATGTTCGTTACGTGCGTCCTTTCTGCTTGACCAGCGCGGTGCAAGTTTCGAGCTGCTTGCGGTTCTTCGCGTGACATTACAACTTGTTGCTATAACATTCATTCCTTCGCCCTTGGGGGGAAACAATGCACAACAAACGCTCAACTACGTCTGTGGAGACACGATTTACTTTCGTGTTTTACCGATTCCTATGACAGAGGGATCAGCCATGTTTCTTGTTATTTGTCGCGATCATTGCTGAATAGCACAGTGGATTCTCGAAAACTGAAGTTGCAGATCTATTCCCTGACAAGCTTCTTGGCCTCCTCCTTTCCAACCTAGGTAAAGTGGGAGCGCACATTAGAGGCATTTTATGTCATTCCACGACTGCTTTCCCAGTCGCCATTTCTTTCATATTGCACGCGAGCTGTATTTCTATATAACCGGTCCATTACGTATATAACCACTACCTTTCGCAAGCCCTGCCCGATTATCTCGGAAATTTCCGATTATATTAGAATCGTCTGGTAGGCTTGAACGCTCATACGCCAACAGTTCAGTTTATTCTTGAACAGGTGCGGCCACCAGTGATAAGACTTGAATGTTTGATGCCGCATTTTAAATGCCAACGCACGTAAACCGCAGAGCAGATTACCCGACGCCGACGACTGTTACCGCCGCTACCGCTGTAGAAATTTGCCCAAATAGAGAGTGTCGTTGTGTGCACACCGACTGCTGCCTTCGTCAACGTCACGACCACGTGACATCTGGTAGAGGTACTTTCCGTTCCACGTACTGTTCGCTTTATTAGCTATGACACCGACGCCGACGGCGATGCCGCTCAACGCAGCAACGGGCGCCTAAGAGCTGCGCGCTAAATTTTTCGTTGCGTTCACGTTTGAGCGCTCTCACGTACGTTCTCGAATTCAGCAGGAATCAAACAGCCATTATACATTCTAAGGTCATTTTTAAGTACTTCAACTTCCCTTGGAAGAAACCAAACTGCCAGCAACAATAACGCTCATTTTTTTGTTTTTCTTCACTACTAGAACATATTGAATCCATGGCTTTAAACGAGATGTTGTTGGTCTTGATAAACGAATTAAGCGAATACTAAAATTATCGTACATAACACTAACCCCAACCACACCATGAACAATGGATTCCACACGAATCTCACAAAAATCAATGAAACGTGCCTAGATAGTGGGACGAGCGTGTGTCCGACAGTAACAATGACATAATGTTCCAGTACATTCAACCTTTGCGATGGAAATGTTGTATTGAGTTTCGTAACACTTACTTCTCAATTTTCTTTCTTCAATATGAAAAACAACAAAGTGTAGAAAAGTGGTCAGTCATGCCGTCGTCTCCTCAGTTTGAGAACAGGGTGGAGCGCGAATCGTAGGTGACGATAACGTATTAGTATAGTTAGTCAGGGAACATAACCCTTCCAAATGTTTCCATTTTGGAAGAGAAACATTTTGAGACGCCGTAGTGGAGGGCTTCGGAGATTTCGACTACCTCGGGTTCTTTAGCGTGCACCTAAATCTAAGCAAACGGGCCTCAAGCATTTTCCCCTCCATCGAAAATGCAGCCGCCGCGGCCGGGATTGCCAGACAGAAATAAATCTATCTTTAATATGCTCAGGCATTTTATCCTGACAAGACGACCAGCATGCAGAACAATAATACAATTGAAGCGCTAGGGCGCCGATGTTTTATTGAGACCATTCATGAAGACACGTATCATTGCATCTTAGAAATTCAACTATTCTATCCTCGTTCGATAATATGCTAACATTTTTATTTGTCTTTGTGCTACCTAATGTAAGACAAACATCGGCTTACAGCATAGTTCATAAAAGAATGTGATGTTACATTATTCACAACAAGGGCTAATGATATTGTCACGTGACAGTGTGACAATGAAGGCGGCAGTCAACTGGTAGAAACCGAAACAATTGAGTACAACCAAAGGACGCTGCACACCGATAGCGGCGGTCACCGTCGGCGGCCGTCGGTACTGTGATCTTCGGCGGAACGCACCGTATTTCGCACACCAGCGACCGAACCTTCCAGCGTTATCACTGGTGCTCGCGTAAGCTTCCCAGAAACCTAGACTGCTTGCGTCGTGCGCGTAATGGTAAATGGAGAATATGAAACAATCGCGATGCTTCCAAAATATTGCAGGCTCGCTTGCGCCGAGCGTTGATCAAAGCTTTTTTTGAGTTTTTTCTTGTGGTCGAAAACCGATCACATCAAAATAAATTAATAGTGCACGTGGCGATATCAGAGACATTGCCTCGTAGTTCATCCGCTGTTTAGAAAATGTATCTAAACATAGGCAGCGTATCCGATATATTTTACATAACTCTGCCTAGCTGAATTTTTCCCTCAGGCGCATATTCCAACATGTTGTGCAGGGGCCTAAACCTCAATTTGGTCATGATACCGAGCATATATATGAACCTGACCCACCACTACGACGCCGTTCAATTTCTCCTCGTTTAGTGGAATACGAAGAGTAATTTGTGATATGTTGATCAGAAGAATTTAGAAAAATATAAGAGGACAAATTATATAAACTATGTAAGTATGTCACAATGTTTAAAACAACAAAAAAAAATAGATTTTTACCATTCCTTGTTCGAGCTCTACATTCATTCATATTGCGGCGTAGAGGCCTCGATAGATAGCATAACGAATTTCAGTGTAGTATGCCAAGTGCATAGACTTCACTAATTTGGAAATGCTTAATATTCCAAAGCTTTATTGAAACAATCGGGAGACCAGACCTATTAGATAAACATATTGCTAGGTGAAACCTTTGGCCGACTTTGTTGCATACGTTATATCCACACCATTTGTTGGCATTTGGGAATAAGGGGATTTAGACAACCAAAGCTGTACTTCCATACTTTGCCTGTCTAAAGAGTGAATTCGCAACAGCCGTAATTAAATATCATGATATTTGACATCCAGGGTTTCAATATTAGCGGCGTGTTTTCTGTATCACTCGCTTTTAGATTACGTGTGGCAACAATTTCTCTTGTCTGTTTTTGATGGGTCGAGAGTTTCATTAACGATATGCTTATGTCTGCATTTGAATCATATATAACTATTACCTATATCAAATTCGTTTCCGACTTTGGTTTATTGATTTGGCTAATTATATACATGTTTGTCGGCCCTGGTGAGTTGCATGATTGGCCGACATGGTCGGTGTAAGTATAAAAGCGTCTGTGAAACGACTGCTCAGAACAACAAATCTTGCCATAATAGCTACCTGCTTGTTTCTCCAGTCGATCAAGGTAAGGCTCTTGAAATAGACGATATTCCCTGTTTTGTATTGCGCTGCTTTAAAACGCTGAATACTTCGAGTCGGGATTCGTTACCTTTTCATTAGAAGACGTGGAAGAAACTAGAAGTTTTCTGACGCAACAGTATATCCTAACAATTCACCATCTTCTGTTTAACATTGAAATTCCTCATGAGGGTCGGACGTTGTCTACCTTGACCTCTCCGGCAATAAAAAAAAATGGTCGTGTTAGTTTATGGCTTACCAAGCAAGCTTATTGCGAATATAGGCACCCATGATGATTCCAATGGTAATATTATAGAACATTCTTGCATGGAAGTGGTTTGACTAAAGTGAATATTCAGTTGGTCTTAGACGTTGTATGCATACTAATGTTCATGGTATTTTACGGAGAATAGCGCTTGAAATCAGTAGAATCAGTGGAAATCAAAGGAAACATATCAGTGGAAACATATGAAAGTATTTGCGGTGCCATTATATTCATTATGACATGATATGAGTGAAGTATTCAATCTAGTACTCGTCTGCTTTGACGTAATCGACAGTAACATGCCCACTGGGTGGTCGTTCATTTGATAGGACAAAATACTTCGCAACCAGCTCGTCAACAACTCCCCCTTAATGACTGTTGATCAACCCTAAGGAAAATTCCATAATCATTTGTCATATGCCCTTCTGGCGCGAATCATGATTGGCGGTCTGCAAATGTGTAAAATTCACAGTACAATATTCTAAGCAATTCATATTGCATTGGAAGAAAAAAAATAGGTTGTTTGGTGCGAGGTTTGACAATTATTTTTTGGTAATAGCGTATACATAAATGTCTAATTATTGAGCAGCCAGCCACGTCCCACCCTAGGCGTTACTTTCTCCTCGATACGTATTTCTTCATAAAACACAATAACAATGTCAGAACTAAGCGTTGAGCGAACACGGATTTCGCGCTTTTCTGCTACGTGCTGTTATCTCCGCGTGCGCAGTCGAAAACACGACAAATGAAGGAAATTAGCTCAAACCGCACGTCAATCTTGTGAGACAAGCCAACGGGCGTTGGAACGGTCCATGTGCCTTCATTTGTTATTCCGCACCCGTGAAACAGTAGGGTAGGCTCTTGGTTCGTTGAAATTCTAAAACAAGCACCACAAAAGGCACTGTTCTCAGTTTCGAATCTCAGAACAGAACATGACCGAATGATTTCAAGGGCTAAGCTTCATTTAGCCGAGAAATCCCATGGAATTTCTTTGAAAATTCATACGTGGTGACAATGAATACCCACTAGGTATTTTCAAGTTTCACAGTTTCAGTCGTGAATAATTCTAAATTTGGACTTTCTCACTTATGTATGCTGTGTGTGGCATATGAATTTTTCAGGTGAATAAAAGATGAGAGGTCTCTGGGTTGGGAGAGCGAAGGCTTGGAAGGAAGGACAGGACGACACAGAAGAACAGACGCTCAACTTGCAACTGAGTTTATTTTGAAAGACATCTCACCAGGAAAACATGCGCAGGCGCGTCACAGCGGATTGTCGCACACCCGATAACAAATTCCTGGGAAAAATCGCGTTTACAAACTACGATAACGCAGAAGGGTTGCGTTTGATCAGCTTTTACACTTATCCGCTTTGAAGGAACTCAATTCTTTCATTGTCAGATGCACCGAAGGTGCACTGATGCACGTGTCTACGGCAGCATTTTCTGGTCAGCCTTTACGATCTCCCTTTCTCGCCTGCCTTTTACTCTGCTCATCACTCTGCTGCTCTGCTCTGCTCGCCAAGAAATCAGTCTAACTGTGCTTCTCGCCAGCGTAATAGGTAAGCCCCTTTGTACACGTTCTTATTGCCAGTTTGTTGCCGCGTTGTAAAGAAAGCCCGCGAAATTTGAAAAGAGGTCATGTGATGGACCGCGAGCGCACTGCTATAGTGCTGCTCTCAAACGTGCAACCGGTGAACGAGGTCGCCCACGGCTGCCACGGGGAAGCGACAGGGTGCTTTGAAAGTGGCCGATGTTTGGGCGTCCGTCTTTCGTTGAATGACGGTGCAAATGCAAGCTGCTGGCCCAGCGCTGCCGCGGTGATAAAGCGGTCACGACTGCGAGGAAAAAAAAACAGCAGTTTGATTCTGATTCATGTAGATAGGGCGAAACGCGACAGAACGATGAAATGCCTCGACGGCTGCTGCAATTCGAGATTTCTCTCCCCGGTTCTACTCGCGCGGCGTCGCTCGGCGTCGCGTCATGGGAGAGGAGGTGGCTATCACGTCCCCGTTCTATGGCTTTTACAGGCTATTCTCACGTATTGGACCGTTAAACAATTAATATTGAATGTGAATTTGAATCGAGCCTCGACCAATC